>NW_027452231.1:76248-118916 GCF_964194025.1 Convolutriloba macropyga
CAACCAATTCAAATCTGCTTTTTGTTCATTCGTTCATGCAATTTCAGATGAAGTGCGTGTGTGACGTCATTTCTCACTCTTATTGGAGCGATTTTTTTGTTCATTTGCGTGATTAAGTTTTTGGTCACACGTGACTTACCTCACTCTCAAAAATGACTTCTTCACTTTGAAATTGACTTTTCTTTAGTTTAATTCAAAAAGATAAGGTCAAGGGAATGTGTGTCGCTCTAAATGAAGGTTAATTGAGAGCAGCTAATAGAGGCAGCAATAACTTTAACAGGTTCCTAATCAAAATTTAACATCTCATCCTTTATTGAAAAGTTTTTTTGTCTGTTCTGTTGTAGACTACGAAGCTAGTTGAGCTACAAAGCTATTGCGGATATTTTCTGGCAACCTGCCAGCTATTTTGCATACTAGAAAGCAGAAAACTTCACAGGGAAACAAAAATTTTTTCGGCAGTCTATAAGGAGTTTAATTATTCGTGTTTAATATTTTTTATGTTTTATGTTAATACGGAAGCTCAACCATAGAAAACGGAAGCTCAACCATAGAAATAAACAAGAGCCCATATAACACGCACATACATAAGTGATAATTATCGAAGAAAAATTAAACGACAGCCCATATTACAAGCACTCACATAAGCGATAATTACTGAAAAAAATGGAGTTAGAAGTTTGGAAACAAATAGACTGTAAACAATTCAAGATTTGGTTTATAATTCACCAATTCAGTTTTGTTTGGACATTTCCAGCTCTTTTTCCGCTTTTTGAATATGCTAAAAACTTTCCATCTTTATCTTCTTAGTGAAGTTCTATGGCATGCCAGCTATGCATTATTGGGCTTTTTGAGGATGTCCAAACAGTTGTTTTTGCTCGAGTAGAACCAACTGAATTTTCAGTTAAAACATTTTAGAGAAAAGTCTAGATTTGGCTTCTACCAGAATGAGCCAACTGCAAGATGTACTTTTGTTGTTTTTCTCTTCTCGGTTAGCAAGCTACGCCATGTCAGTGACCAACCGGGACAAGTTTCATGTCTTGATCAGTAATTTTGTATTGAAGTACACGACTTGAATTATCAAATCAGTACTGATGGCGTCTTTCTTTGACTCTTAAGACGGGTGAAAACTTGCCAAGACTTGGTAGGTCTTAAGTCAAATCTGGACCAAGGGTTGACAAGTCAATATTATTTCGCAGTTAATACTTAACGTAGTGCTTTGAAAAACAATATTTATAAATAATGCATTTAAAAGTTAGCTAAAACTCGTCAAAGTTTGTACAAGATTTTTTTAAAGTGTTACTTAACTTTTTCTGTCAGAACATCTATTAATTTGAATTATCACATGTATTCAGTTGCAAGCCAAGTTTTCTATGAATACAAGAAGTGACAACGACAATATCATGTGACAAAATGTGACAATATCAGAAATAGTTTAATTCTCTATCAAGTAATACTTGTGTTCGCATTTTCTTGTGCTTCATTTTTCACTTTGGAGGCTTTCGAATTCAATCTATCGTACACGGCGGCTTTTTCTCTTTCATGGCGAAACGATAGAAAATTAACATTATCAATTATGTCTCAATACTTGACTAGAGTCTTGTCAAGTCTGGGCCATGACTTCCCGGGTCGAGGTTTTTGGGTAAATTTTCGTAAGAAATGCGGTGAATGCGGTGATTTTTCGTAAGAAATGCGGTGATTGCGGTGAATGCGGTGAAAAAAAATAATTCACCGCTTTTCACCGCATTTCTTACAAAAATTCACCACCAAATTCACCGCATTTCTTACAAAAATTCACCGCATAGACTATTATGGCAAAATAATGTAAGAAATGCGGTGAATGCGGTGAATGCGGTGAAAAAAAATAATTCACCACATTTCACCGCATTTCTTACAAAAATTCACCGCATATGGTTTCCAAAGTTTACTCAATCTGATTTAAATTCACAAGAATTAACAAACAAGTAAGTGACAGTTGGCGCAGTGGAATAAGCATTGGAAGGCATGCAGGAGGTCAGAGGTTCGAACCCGCGTAGGGATGATTCTTTTTTGTAAGAATACTGAGAACGCGGTGAAAAAAAATAATTCACCGCGATTCACCGCATTCACCGCAAAAAGATGTAAGAAATACGCGGTGAAAATTATTTTTTTTCACCGCATTTCACCGCATTTCTTACGAAAATTCACCACCAAACCTCGACCCGGGTTGACTTAAAACTGACAGCGACTGACTTGGGCGATTCACAAGTTGCATTACTTGAAACAAGACGTTATCAGTAATTGACAAGACTAAAAAGTGACCTGATCAAAGTTCTGTTACACTGCTGATCTAGGACATGCAATTTTACTGAATCAGTACTGATTAAGACTTGACGTTGTGTTCGGGTAGGGGAAAATATTTGCGAATAGGGACAGAGAAGTCAATTGATATACTTCCAAATTCATTTGGAGATAGATGTTGACCACTGGTATTTTTTCTGAATGCAGACTTCTGCTCAATTAATCAAGATACAACAAAGATTGTTACAACTACTGAAACTGCTAACAAATAAAATATAAATTAAAAATTCAAATTGAATAATTTTTATACTGTATCAAAATTCACTAATGAGACTTTTTTGTTAGATGAAAGAGCACCTGATGGTCTGTTTTTTAAGATAAGCGCATCAAGCAGTAGCCTAAAATCTGTTTACCCACTTGCGGCAAAAATAAGAGATTGCAGAAAGCTCATAAGGAGAGTCAACTTCATATCTTCAACTCTGATTGACGTGGCTCCAGCTAGAGTGAGGTTATAGCAGTTCTTGTTTGTTGTGGTGCATCAAAAATGAGATGCATTGACCAGCTGAAGTATAGCGCCCTATTTTTTCTTCAGTTAATTAGCAGAAATCTGAGGAAACTTACTATTTAAAAATGAGGGCAACTGTGAGATCTCCGGGAGAAAAATTAGATTGTTTCTTATTGGACATGGCACGCACAAATCTTTTGCTGATCTTTTGCTATGTAGAGTACAGTTCAAATATCAATTAGAATCGCATACCAGTTCCAGAAAGATTTGAAATTTAACTAATCTTAATTATGGTCCTTTCTGACGGTACTCTAGTTTAACAAAGGAGCTCACATTAGCACTTCATTTTTTGAAGTTTTCGAGAGCAAGTATTTTCACTGTTTTCACCGTTCGTTTATTAAGATAATTGTGACACTTTTTTGTGCCGACCCATCTTGAGGGGGAGGAACTATATAATCAAATGGGTTTTTTTTTGTTCAGTCAATTTTGGCCGATCGATATATTCATCGTAGAGAGTTGAGACTATGGTATCACTGGAAAGCTTGTCCAGCGTAGAATATGGAATAAAAAGATTTTTTTGATTTTCGTTTTTTACAGGGAGATATCGAGGTTTAAACTTTCGAGAAAACAGAGTGAATTCCGTTGATTTTATTCACCTTTTTTCGGAATTTTTGACTAAAATTTCGTCAAGTTTGCTAAAATTTAATAAAATTTTTCAAAAAAGTTTTGTTAATTTTATTTTTAAAGACAAAATATATTGTCGGCTTTTTTATTGAATTTTTTTTCATAAATTCCGGCTAAATATTTCAAAAAATTCAGACTTTATCATAAAAAAAAGCACGAAACAAGTTTCTTTAGTCCACTCTGATTAAATTTGGAGAAAGTGCACACCCAAGAACCACTAACGCAATCATCGTAGACTGAAAAGGGGGCTAATTCTACTTCAACTTCTGTTGAGAGTGCTCTGTAATTAAAACTTTGCCGTTTTTTGCTAACTTTAATCGTTGATTATCAAAAACGCAGCATTTATTTTTGATGTTTTAGCTAACAAAATATCTATATCTCTGACATTCGAAAAATTAAATAATCTTAATGTACAATCCGCATAAGCAGGACTAGTTTTGTACCAATCTTGGACCGTTACAATCCAAAAAATAATTCGGATTGTCATCAGTCGGATTTTTATATAAAAGTTTCAATCTTTTTTATATTAATTAAATAACAGAACAATTCAAATCAAAGCGCACTAATGATAGTTCATATTGGCTTCCTAATTAGCTGCAAATTAATTTATCTAGTTGATTGCTGGAAAGCCTACGGTCGTTTTGGCTTTTAAAATATTTGATTTTTAAATAAAAAATGGTTTTTTGAACTTTGCCTCCATATTTCTCTTAATTTAGTCAACTTGTAGCTTAGTGTTAGCAATCAAAGAGTGCTCATTCTTTCTACTGAATTAAAATTTGGTCTTTATTGCGGTTTTACGCTTTTGAGTTATGGTGCTCTGGCTTTGATACTACTAGATTTCACAATTTTTTTAGTTTTTAGGTTTTTGCCTATTTTTTGTATTTTCTAGTTTTGTCAAGTTATTACGTTATTGACAGTTCATATATCACATTTTACGCGTTCAAAATAAGGTACAATGGATAATATTTAAAGGCTTAAAGTTATAGATTGTGGTTCTGTACCGCTTCGACGATACTTTCTTGAAGAATTTAATTGAATTTTATAATTTTGTCTTTAACTGTCGTTTTTACTTTGTCTTTTTAGTCGTATTTAATTTCCTGTACAATGACCCGGTTTGATTGGTTTTTCATGGAAGAGTAGATGAGCCGATGTTCTGATATGAGAAGATAGATAATGGCTTTCATGACTTTGAAAACAATTGTTTTCCAAAATTAAAAAAAAACACATTAACTTCGCATTTTAGTTCCTTTTATTGTCTGTTTGCTACCTGGTCTCGTTAATTAAAAAAGTTAAAGATAACAATATTTGGGGAAGGCGTCAAAAGGTATTGATGTCACAAAATTTAATGCTTTTACAGAATTCGTTATGACTTTACTGGCTTTTGACACGGATTTTCTACAAAAAAAAGTAAATTAATTTTTGATTTTTGTCACGTTTGACGATCTTTTTGTAGACGTAAGACATGTTCTGGATAATTGCAGGTCTAAAGGGCTTCCTTTGGAAGAATAAACGAACCTATTCATTTTTTTCACATTGTAATTAATGGCTTTCATGTCTTTGGAAATAATTTTTTTTTCGAAAAAAACAAGTGTTACATAATCTTGCCTTTTTTCTATTTTTGTCTAATTGTTACCTTATTTCATTAATGAGAGGCCAAATAAAACATTTCAAGGTAAGGTGTCAAAAAAAATTGTTTTCACAAAACCTAATGTTTTTAAAGAATTTGTTATGACTTTACTGGCTTCTACACGGGTTTTTCGCAAAAAAAAAGTAAATTAATTTTTGATTTTTGTCATATTTGACGTTCTTTTTGTAGACATAAGACATATTCCGGATAATTGAAGATCTAAACGGGTTTCTTTTGGAAGAATGAGGAACCTATTCAAATTTTTCATTTTGTAATTAATGCCTTTCATGTCTTTGGAAATAATTTTTTTCGAAAAAAAACAAGTACTAGATAATTTTTATTTTTTTCCTGTGTTGTGTAATTGTTAACTAGCTTCATTAATGAGCAGTCACATAATACATTATTGTTGTTCGACGAAGATGCAATCGAACATATTTTGAGGGCCAAAAAATGACCTTACGGATTCGACAGCGTTTTCTGGCAAGTTTTAATTGATTTTTTGTTGTCTTTTTGTTGGTTTTTTAACCGCATCAAAAATTGAATAAGAACATGTCTTAATTAAAAACGATTAAAAGATAGAAGCATTGGCAATAGCAAACCTATTTTAGTTGATTCTTTATAGTTTTCATTACTTTGAAATTAATTGTTCTTTTATAACTTTAAAAAGTTTCTGTTCTGTTTCTAACTTTTAAGTTTCTGTTCTTTTTGTCTAATTATTACCAAGCCTTATTATGAACTGGTGAATAACCATTTTTTTGGTGAATTAAGTTTTATTTTGTTTAGTTTCAGATTTATTGTTATTTTGACTTTGTTATTAAGTTTTGTTTTTTAAAACGGACATAAATTTTTTGATGTAATTAATGTTTGTTTTTGTTTGATTTTGCCGTTCGTCTTCGCTCACTTTCTTAATATCGGCATATCTCATCAATCTAACGCTTCATTTTTTATTCCACTGAGCTCTTTGCTTTGGAGGCTATCTTTTTGTTCATACACCAGTTTTTTTGAAAGATACTTGAATTTTTGTGTTTTTCGATCTGTTCCTCATTTGGTTTACAATTATGCCAAAATTGTGGATGACCGAGGTCGGAACCTTATGTGCGATCGCACATTACCGAGCCTCCTTGTTACAATTTAAAACTAAAAGCGCTAAAGTATGCACAAATGAACAGGAGATACAACTGGAATATCGAAAACTTTATACAACAAAATGATGAACAAATAGAACTAGACTACGAAAGGAAACTTGGATTCTTTAAAATTTTATAATGAGAGTTAGATATTTACGGGGAATTTTTGTTCTTCACTTTTTTTCTAATCGTAAACATGATCTAAGATTTTATCAAAATCAGAAACTCAATGATAGTTAAGTTATCTTTCGGAGGACACAAACTTTAACTTCATTGAAAGCTACGTAAAATTTTATGAACAAAGTTTGCTTCGTTATTTGGATAGTAAAAATAATATTGGACAACAAAAGTTTGACAGAAAATTTTTTTGTTCATTTAGAACTAGGAACTTGTCTATACGTTCACTGGAATCAAATTTAATTTTCAGTTTGTAGGATGACACAATGTTTTTTTTATTTTCTTTTTCTATCTCTTCTAATCTATAGATCTAAATCTGTTTGTACAACTGAGCCATCATATTGGTTCAAATGGTTAGAGAAAAATAGTTCTCTGTTCGCGTCGTCTAATCGCAGCAGATATTCAACAACACGCCGGTACCTTTCCTCGAATGGTACCCCCCACTCGTCATTATCTTCAAATTGGAGCAGCAGAAGATGTTTGGGAAGGCCTTCCTCAACTAGTAGCTTCACCAACGCCAGAATGTCTTCAGCTGAATCACCTAGAAAAAGTGTCTGATTTTGTGTTGCAGTAATAGTTTTAAATCATTTTTGACTTTAAAAGTTTTGACTCATTTTTTTTTACGTTTGTTATTAAAATTTTGTTTTCCTTCAATGAGTATTAACCCTTTTATATGCAAAGAAAATGCCAATGACCCCCAGGCTGAGGTGCCAGACGAAAGTTGATATGTCCAGACCGTCCCAGACGGAAAGTGCCTATGTCCTCTATAGTTGAAATATTCATTTCTAATATATATTTGTTGTCACTTGAATATCTCGTAGTCAATGTATCATAATAAAAATGTTTGATGAAAATGATAACATACCTCGATCGATGGGCAGAACTTGCTCACGAGAAGACATTTCCCGTTTGATCAGCGAGATCTCGTAGTTAAGCACATAATTGTATCTCTTCAACACTTTTAAAGCGAGTTTAAGTGCATCAAATTTGCCCATCTGAATTGTTCGGAACAAAATGCTTTCTCTCCATTTTTTGTACTTCTTTATTCTCGATTGTTCACTTTCTCCTCTCTGAAATCCGACGTGCTCCATGAAGAATAGGTCGCTTCTATCTTTGTCAGAAAACCACGCCACAAACTCTGTGCTTGTTTCAAATTTAATAAGTTCAAACGCATTTTTACCTTCAAATTTGCGTAAAAATGTAGACTTTTTTAAGTGCTTGCAATTCAGAATCTCTTTCAAGATTTTTTTGTAGTTGAGGTTCTGCGCGTATAATAAATGCAAGATAGTTGCGTTTGGATAGCCTTTGTTTACTTCAGTTGAGAGTAGGTCACGCTCGTTGAGGAGTTCCAAGCACAACAAAACTGATGTCTCGCTTTCGGAGAGAACGCTCCAGTAAAGCAAATTTAACTTTGGTACTGCTCTGCGGTCAACACTATCCATTAGATCTTTGATCAAAGTTCTGTATTCATCTGCAAAAAAGATGAAAAGTTTTAATTAAAACTAATTTAAGGATTTTGATTATGCATAAAACTGTTACCTATGATGTAAGTCATCTTAGTATCTTGAAACTGAGAAGCAGAAGAAATCTGGATAGAAATTTCAAACTTCAAAATGTAATAAAACTAAAAAGGGTCTGTTAATTCTGCAATGAAAGCTATGGCTCATTTTAAACAAGAATTGGACCAAAAAATCTTTTTTTTTGTTTGCCATTTTTAAACTAAAAAAGAAGATTTTTGAAAGAAGATTTTACAGCAATAAAAAAAATTGATAAAACTAGAAGTTTTGGTTTCAAGGTAATAATTTGTTGCTCTTATGTGCTCGGGTCACCACTTCTTAGTAGTCATACAAGGATCATATATGGTATCATACAAATCATAACGTATTTCCTAGTACGATCCTTGAATGACTACAAAGAAATCATATCTGATCCTGGTATGAATACCAAGAATCATACATCTATTTTTCATAAATTTATAACCATTTATCTCTTTTAAAAATTTCATTCGGCAAGGAATCACTTATGCGATTCCCCGGTATCGATTTGTGATCCGCCAAAAAACCCAAAACGTACAATAACATTTGCAAAGTTGGGCAGGCAATTAAAGAGTAAGTTCAAATAGATAAATAAAGTTCTGATATTCTCTGTAGCCAGCCTATACCTATAAATGCTCATATATAAAAAAAACACTTGAAAAATTTTCGCAGATAACCTCAAATTCGTTTTCTGAATATTTTTGAGTTGGAAAATTGTTCTTTTCGGCCACACAAAGAATCAAATGTGGAATGCAAATGCGATAAAATATTTTATTATGTCCTCTGAATACATTATGCGGGAATTTGTGGAACAATCAGTGTTTTATGTGTCATATATGACCTTGTATGATTTTCGGGAAATTTTTTTGAACATCAAAAGAAAATGAAAGATATACAGTTTTTGAGCTTTGAATTTTTTTGTATGATCCCTGTCTGATTTCTAGGAAATCATATATGATCCTTGTATGTCTACTAAGAAATCATGCAAATCATATTTGACCTTGTATGAATACTAAGAATCATATGTGACCTAGTATGACTACTAAGAATTGTATATGATGAGCAACCCGGGTGCCCTGATTGAGAAGTGAAGACAATTATATGATTTCTGATTGTTTATCTGTTTTTGAACTGGGGTATGAACGGTTATTTAGTTGCAAAAAGAAAGAAATCTTCAGAAAGTTTAGGCAAACGCTTGACTAAAACAAAATATTCTTTCTTCAAGCTCCCGTTAACTACTGGAAAATTTTTTTCGCTTCTTCTGCCAAAGTCCCTGTACAAACTGTTCTAATAAGATGTAATTTAAGTGAGGTATTTTTTTTTAGCAAATTGAGATATTGATTTACTGATCTCAGATCTACAGTAATGAAATATAGAATTTCGTTCAAGCATTTTCTTCATTTTTTCTAAAGTTCAAGTAATTACAATTTTCCTGTTGTGCTGTCTTCATTTTTTCTGCTAACGACTCAGTAGAAAACGATTCTAAGAAAATTCAACTCACACAAACTAACTTTTGTTATCAAAGTCGAGTGGCTGATATGCTGATCTCAGATCCACAGGAATTAAATAAACACTTTGTCCTTTTTTGACTAATTAATGTTGCTTCATCAAAAAAATCCGACAACAATTGAGAAGGCTCAAAAACGTAAAATAGATAATTGATCAAATTTTCTGGTAAAAAAGGAAAGCCCATTTAGCAAACAAATTCTAAATGTGTCCGATGGCCAAAATTTTACCACTTAGCATGCGATAATTTTTTTTCAAAATATAGAGTGCTGACATTATTTTTTTTGGTTGTGATGGACTCATATCAAGTCCCACATGCCACTGAGGCATGATCATGTCCAGCGAGGCGTTAAAACATGATTTAATTACTCGTTTAAAAGAAGCCGTTTGTTTATAATTGGCACAGAGTGATTTCATTTTCCGCTCTTTTTTTGAGTGGCCAATCACAGTTGAGTAGTTCTGAATTGACAGCAAAAATCAGTCAAAATTTTGCATCAAATTTTTTTTATTAATTTTTGCTAAGTGAACCCCGGCTTTCCGTATGTACACCAGTGAGTAGATAGGGGAGCCAAGAATCAGTCGAATTGGCACAGAGCCGAAAGAGAATAAATTGACACTTATAGCCGGATGCTTAAATTTGATTGACCCATCGAATTGAATTAAAGTACACAAAATATAAGAAATGACGTCAGTTTTCGTGGCCTGATTTCATATGGTGTGCAGTCGGGTTGCGCTACACTAGGCCTCTCTATCACTGTAACAAGCCCCCCCTCCCCCCAACCCTGACGGTATGTAGTAGGAAAGGTTGCAATCAAGGATAGAGCTTCGTTCCGCTATTCTGCCATTTTTGAAACCAAAATTTGTTCCGCGCACATTTGGCTCTACTGGCGTCCTCTAAAGATAGATGTGAGTTTTACTTGGAAGTCTTTGACGAGAGAAAAGGTCGTAAAACGCGAAATAAAGTTGTAGCTGGACTGTGGTTGGTTGCCTGTTTACACATTCAATTGTTCCTGTTCTGTCATGAATTAAATGAACGGACATTCGTGTATTCCACCACAGCCATTGAAATATATTCGTGTTTGTTGGCTGTAGCCATAACGTGTCATCAGTTTGCGAACCTATGCTACTGTTTATAAATTGTTCAAACATATAAACATGATTGCTGTTTTTTAATGACAGATACGACAAAAGTTCCTCTTTTGCGATTTGTAACTCGGCTGGGTCAGAACTAAATAAAATTATCCCCACTTCGTATTGCGCTCTAGACACAACCTCAGTCATTGAATTTTTAATTTCTGAACAATTTCCCATGGCATTGATAATAAACAGAACAGACTGGAACTCTGAACCCGAAATGCAGTCAATCTCATATTCTTCTCTGCAATGAACGAACTCACTTGCGCTCCACCTTTTTTTCAGTTTTTCAATAAAGATTTCGTTGGGTTTAGTTTCTGACAGAAGAACGATTAGTCTGTCAATGAAATTGTCACCGAGAAAAGTGCCGCTTCTAATATTTAGCAAATTTTCAATCTTATCAACCTCTGTGACTTCTATCTCTTTCTGAGCAGCAGTGAAGCATCCAGGCATCCTAACGGGTTTCGAAGGAAAGGGAGTAGTTTTGTCAATGTTCTCTGAAATGTTGTTGTTTGTAACTGAGCTAATGTGACTGGCGCTTCGAAACAAAATGTTCAAATCTTCATGATCGAACTGTCTCAGAAACTCTAGGTCCATGTACAAGGAGTCATCTTTCCCAGTTTCAATAAAAGATATCCAACAACATTTAAACTCACTCAATATATCGAACACTCTCATATCATATAAAATAGTGCCAGCTCTAATTTCATCGATCATGACGGCTTGTTTCTTTCTCTATATAGTCAATTTACATTATAATGTGATCGCTAGAGAAATCTAATAATATTGTAAAAAACAAGCTGTGGAAATGCCTTTCAGGCCTTGATTGGGCATTGTTTTTTGACCAATGAAGAAGTTCTTTCCGTGTCCGGACAAAACAGTCCCAGACAAAACAGTACCAGACAAAATAGTCCTAAATTGCAAAATAGTCCCAGACAAAACAGTCCCAGACAAAACAGTCCCGAAAAGCAGACAAAACAGTCCCAGAGAAAATAGTCCCAAATTTTTACAGATTTTGACTCAACGCATTAATTAACGAAAGTTAATTCAACGATTAAGCTAATCCGAATCAAATTATCGACATATTAAAAGTGGACGCAAAACTAGTTGTTGAACTCAATGACAGGTTTGGTTTTAATTGTGCAGCATATAAAAGAGTTCCTCACGATGTTTGGCGTCATAATTCTGACGCAAATTGTTAATATGGAATTCATTCAGACAAACAAGAAATCGGAATTGCTCGTCTTTGAAGGCTATGGCTATATAAGGCACCGACAACTTACAGATGGCGCATCCTCTTGGCGCTGCTGTATTACAAAATGCAATGGCAGAGTCAGGCTACGCAATGACCAAATCGAAGTTATCACAGCCCATAGCCATTTACCTGATCCAGCAGATATTGAAAAGAGGAAATTCCGCTCAGCGTTGAAAGACAGAGCAGCAATGGCTGACGAGACTCCCCGCCAGACAATATTTGCCGCCCAAAAAGACATCAACAGAGAAACAGCAGCCAACATTCCAGCTTACCACTCAAACCAAAGGACAGTTAACAGAACGCGCCAAAAAAATCGTCCACAAATGAGTGAGCCCTCGTCGCTGAGAGGATTTGAGATTCCCGAGTTATTACAAATGGCACATAGTGGTGAGAAATTCATGTATTACGATTCAGGGCCCCAAGATGAAAAAAGGATTATTGTTTTTGCAACTCTGCCAGCCATTGACTTGCTCGAGCAATCGGAGGACTGGTTCTGCGATGGGACATTCTCAACTACAACAATAACTTGGATTTCCGAGAGCATATCAGAATGATGCTTTGCACGGCTTTCTTGCCAGTGAGAGATGTCATTACTGCATTTGAAAAATTGCAGTCAACTTGCCCAGAAGACTGTCAGCCAATTTTCAACTACTTTGAAGACAATTACATCGGCCGATACAACTCTACTGGACAGAGACAGAAACCACGATTTGCGATTGAACGATGGAATTGCTGCGAGCGCATAAAAAAGGGCTATGCCAGAACCAACAACTCCGTCGAGGGCTGGAACAGTAATTTCGTAAAATTGGTCAATACAAAACATCCTTCACTGCCCAAACTGATTGAGAAATTCAAGGATGAACAAAAAAATGCAGAAATAATGGTAGAGAAGATAACAGCTGGCCAGCAAGTAAAGAGGCCAAAGAAAGCAAATTACGCAAAAATTGATGCAAATTTACAAGAACTTGTTCATAAGTACCAGCATCAGAATATGATTGACTTCTTGAGAGGCTGCAGTTATAATATCAAACTCTAACAGTTGTTGTTTTCTCATTGTGATCCTTTATTTTCTGTGATTCAATTCATTCATTTTCTACCAAAATTTTTTAAGTTTAAAAGTAACGCTAGAAGCGATCTGATTATTGCAAAATGTCGATCATGAACTAGCTTTTCATTTTCCCTTCTCTCACGACAACCCATGCCCGGGCTCTCCCGATTTTAACACTTTTCCCAGTTTTTCCCAATTTTCGATCTTATTTAACCTCAATTTTTGATTTTTGCGAAAATATTTTTCCCCACTCGGGCTCGAACCAGCGACCTCCGAATGTGAGCCCAGAGCACTAACTACTGCGCCACGGTGATTTTGATTTTCCGACTTCAAAGCTTTCTTTGAAGATCAAAGCTGCACTTTCTTTTTGATCTGAATTACGAGCGCTTTGAGCGGGACTGTTTTGTCTGTTTTCTTCGGACTATTTTGTCTGGGACTGTTTTGTCTGGGACTATTTTGCAATTTAGGACTCTTTTGTCTGGGACTGTTCTGTCTGGGACTGTTTTGTCTGTTCACCAGTTCTTTCACTTTAGCCATGGAAGCCATTTTTTATTCACATTCTCTATTTAGAAAAAACAAACAGTCTTAGATCAGCACTTTTATTCAACTTCTTGGTTCTGTATTATCCGAGCTGATAAGAGTTAAATATTGATACGTGACAAAAATCATGAGGTTGAGCTGATCGTAATCGAGACCTTGCTACCATTGAGTATATGCTACCTAATCCGAGTAATAGAGCTAACATTGCTACTATTTGTAAGTGTTCACTCGTTTTTGTGAGTAACAATGATTGTCGCTTATTAACCTGGCCAGATTTAGATATCAACAAAAACAGATTTTTTTGCTTTTGCAAATCAACCTTTTCTATATCTATAATTTAAAACCTGCAATTTCTATTAACTTAGAACTCCTGATAACATAAAAACATTAGACACAACCTGGAATATAATACTTTCTATTTCAATCCTGTCCATTGTTTGTTCCGTTTCCCTAATTTAATAAATTGACTATGTTACATTTTTCATATTTGCTACAAAAGAGTATAGATCTCCGAGCCTCAATCCAACGAGAATAATTTCATTTTCCAGCTTTCGGCTGCAGCATTTATCGAGTGTTTTTTTCAGATACTTTTCGAATAAAATTTTCTCTTCACTGTAAATAAAATAAATTTTTTTAAAACTCTCAGAATAAGCCAATTCTTCGCATTTGGCAAGAAGCAAGGTTGTTTTTCCACTTCCAGGCTGACCTGTGATTATCAAGTGAGTTTTTGTGCTGTCAAATAAAATTCGATGTTGCTGCGGACTCAAAATTAGGTTGGAACAAATTTCGTATCTGCGTGTGAGCAATTCGCTGGAGCTATCATTTTTTTCTGTTTTCTGGAACCATTTTTTCCAAGAAGCGAAAAAACGTTGGTCTACTTCTAAAGCTCTGGAATCATTGTTACCGGACTTCATCTTGAAAGTGTTGTTCAAGCTCGAAAACGAAAGCAGTGAGCAGAAATATTCGAACAGTCGATTCTCTGCTGAAATTTCATTGTTAAAGAACTGTGGTAACAAGTAATCGCATTTTATTAGTTCAAATTGTTCAGATAAACCAACCAGCCTCAAATTAGAACTAATTTTATCATCTTCGACGAGAAAGAACAAACAAGTACATAATTGTTTCTTATTCTGCTGCTTCATTAAGTTTTCCAAATCTCGGCAGATAATTTCAAAATCGAGCACAAACGCACTAAATTTTACATCGGGCAAAAACATAATAAATTTCAAGCATTTTTTGATTAAATCAACAGGTTCTTCGTAATTTTGTCCTTTATTTTTCAGGAAAGACTTGGAGAATGAGTACAAAATCATTTGGGCTTGTGGAATTGTTTTCTCTAACAACTGCTTAAATTTATTTTGAATAGCAGTTTTCGGCTGTTGAGAATTTTGTGCCATTCCAACCTCAATTGCGACAATATGCTGCATGCCAACGTACAACCAATCAATTTCGAATTGTTGAGGTGCAAAACAATCCAGATCCAATAAAGTTTTCAAAAAATTACTCGAAAAACTCTTCAAGAAAATCCCTTTGGGTTCTCCGAGTTGAGTGATTAGTTTCTGGGAAAAACGTCTTACCTCTCCTAGATAGCCCGAATAATCACAGAAATTACCCAGTTCACCGTCCGCCTTGTAGGCGTATAACATGTTATCTTCAATTTGGTTAAAATCTGGGATAAATTGTACTTTTTTATGGCGATCAGGAAAATAAAATTCAAAAAGTTGAACTATTTTATCAACTTCTCCAAATGTCACTGGCTCACTTGAGAAAAGATTTAAAGGGTTGCTGTTCAGATGGTAAAATTCTTCGTCCATATTTTTAACACAGTGTGAAATTAGTTTCTGAATCATTTCTGTTTGATGGGTTTTCGCCTTTACAGAATTCGAAAGCCTTCGCTCAAGTCCCTTTTCACCAACGAAATCAAAATTCAGCCGAAGATTTTTGCAAGTGGTTTTAGTTTTTGACTTCAATTTGTCATATTCAGAACTCTTTTTCACTTTGGCCTTAAAACTAAAAATAAAGTGAACATCAATTTCGTTGAAATGGCCGTCCGATTGTTCTTTTAATTGTTGAATGACATCGTCTAAGCACTGCAGTTGATCTAGAGTTGAAGCTGTCACCTGACGAACGGATTCGTCTTTTGAGAGATCACTGACATTTTTTACTATTATCACCTTGTCGAAATGAGGCGCAGGAATAAACATGCAACCATGGGATGACACCTCCGGGTTGACTTCGCTGGCAGATGTGCCCGGGGTATTTTTGGGAACTGCAGTGACCTGGAGACGTTTGCAGACAGCCAACCCATGCAAATTCAAACGAACCAGTGTTCGTACTGTCTTGCTGTTCCCGAATATAAAATTAGTTGAGGGATTTAGCAATTGTAAATCTTTGGGTGCGCTTGGGAGCACAACTAATTCATTCGAAAGTCTATCCAATATGTCCATGAAAATGAAAAAAAAACGAAATTAATTGTTCAACCAAGAGGGTCGACGTTTCAAAATTTAAATTTAGGCAATCAGTTAATTAATCCTGGACAAAAAGTATAAAAGACGAGAAAAACAATGAAAAAAAATCCAGTCTGCAAAAACAGCGATTTTGTCTTTTCGTTTCAGAACAAGCTACGGCTATACAAGAGCAACAGAAGCAATAATAACAGCTGTAATATTTATCGAGAACAAAATTAGATACGAAAAAATTAATATAAATTATTGCAAATTATTGTTAAGTTATTACAAAGTTATTTGAGGCGTCTCTTGCGCTTTTTGTTATGACTACCACTCGTATAAGCAAGCAAGTTAACAAACTTAAAACGACTTTATAATAGAAAATAAACATAATAAAATAGCATTTGTAAAGTATTCTTTCGAGCGAAAAACAAACGGTGATAGCTAGAACATTTTTTCTGCACGTGGCTTGAAATAAACTCTCTGCGTTTATAAAAGATGATAGCCTACAAAGCTTTGTAAAATGTACGAGGGGTGAAGAAAAAGTAAAAAAAAATAGCATGTGCAAATACTAATAGGATGATGTCAGAATTAATGTTTCCCGTGTTGAGAGTAAGCGACGAAACGGAGGCAAGAAGCGTTGTTTTTAGTCGGCTGTTTTAGGTTCGATCTGTTTTTTTACTGGCGCTTTCATGGATGTTTTATATGGGAAGTGTCGGTTATGATTGTTTATACCCTAATCAAAAAACAAAAGAAAATTGATGAAATTTTTCAAAATTATTGAATTATTTATAAACATTAAAAAATATTTTCTGGAAAATAATGCAAAATTTATTAAAATTTATAAAAATTTGTTGGACTATTGTCTAATGTTTTTATTTTTTCAAAATTTTTCTGAAATTCCCGCTAATGCTCAACGACATTTTACTTCAAAACCTAATTATGGAACCATTCGAAAATTATTGATAATTTATAAAAATTTATTTAAATTTTTAGAAAGTTGTGGATTATTTATAAATATTTATACTCTAGAAAATAATAGAAAATTGCTTGATTTTGTCGACAACAATTGTGAATAGGTTGATAAGTAATAAAAAAATCATTCATAACATAAGCCTTAAATGCCTCCAACCTTTTGATATATCAACATAGCCGGTCTCGTTTAAGGAGTCGTTGATTATCATCGTTTTTCGTCAAGCTGCCGAGACCAATCAGTTGATAAACTATTTCATTCCGATTAGCATCCCCTTATATTTTAGCTCTAAATCTTTGAAAATATAGAAAAAGTATCCTACTCCAGATGAGTAAGGTAAAAAAAAATCATTAACAATTATGTTTAACGAGTTGTCGGACGAAAGTTTCAAATTCTTTACTAATTGTAGCTTGGGTGGGAGGGGCTAAAGCTTCGTGATGAATAATTAGAAAAAACCGTACAGATAGATTTCGAAGAAAAACTTTAAATTTTCTCATGAAGAATTATGAAAAAGAATGAGATCAATTCTGTTTTGGCCAGTTAGTGTTTTTATGCCAAAATTAAAGTTTGTGTTTTTATATAGCACCCTACTTTGTAATACAAAACAGAGCCTAGAAGCGTAAAATTTATATGTCTACTTATCTTGGAGGGGTGGTGTAGAATAGATCCAAAGAATGAAAACCAACGCTTCTTACTTTTGTGTTTTTGACGCGACGAAGGTTGACGTTCCCAGGTCGAGGTGGCCAGACCGAATGTAGCTCTGATCATACCATCTTTGAGCGCACACATGATCCCGGTGCGCTCGAATTACATGGTCTGGAGAAGGCTTCGAGCGCACTTTTGTCTGGACAATGGTCTGGAACTTGCCTGATCAGAGGTCACTTTGGTCTGGGACGGTCTGATCAGAGGTCACTTTGGTCTGGGTTGGTCTGATCAGAGGCAGTTTCAAGCGCACACTAGTCTGGCCAGAGGCCAAGTCGAGCAAATTTTTTTTCAAGTTTTTTTTTGTTTTTTTACTGACAATCGTTGTCTCTGGTAAGAGTCAACAATAAAGCGGTATTCTGATCAGAACTCCATCTGAAAATCTGATGGGTTTGATCAGAACAAAGGGGTCAGCTGATAACATCGTTTTTCATCAAATGAATATATTATAGCGATATTGAGCGATTTGTTGATGTTCAAAATCATTCTCTGATCGGACTATTTTGAATGCCCTTTAGTCTAAACAGAGTCAACTTCGAGCGCTATTTCGTCTGATTAGAGTTGATTTCGAGCGCACTTTAGTCTGATCAGAGGCGGATTCGAGCGCACAATAGTCTAATCAGAGGAGTTTTTTGAGCGCAATTTATGCGCACACGGAGCTTCGAGCGCACGATAGTCTAATCAGAGGACACTTCAGTCTGGTTCGGTCTGATCAGAGGTCGCTTTTGTCTGGGACGGTCTGATCAGAAGCCATTTTGGTCTGAACCTCAACCTGGTTTTTCTACGTATTTTTTGCAAAACCTCGCAAAATAGACTGGTTGAGCCTTAGATTAATAAGGGTTTGATCAGAGAGAAAGGTCTGGAAGTTGTCTAGTAAGAGCTGAAGAACTCTGGAATATGTTGTGATATATTAAGAGGGCAAATTGAAACTTTTTTTTGCAGGTGTGATTTTCAGTTGGGCTGTCGTTAATGTCATTATTGAACTGAAAAAGTGTGCTGATTTGTGTGAACAGAGGTCTCACCCGTCTGAATTTTCAGCCTTGGGATTGTCAATACAAAAGGTTTTCACAATCAAAATCAACAATGAAACCTATTAGCACCCGAGTCGAGAACGGATAGTTGACTTAGAAGATCGATCTTTTAAGTTAAGTATATCCGTTTTCGATCCGGGTACTAAAGGGTTTAATTATTGTTTAATTATAAGTTGATTTTGATTGTGAAAATTTTAATAGACTATCCTAACCGACAATTATGGGCCAATTGGACTTGGGTCGCGGACAAGAGAGTCCCGTGCAACTCAGCTCACAGATTGGACAAAATTACTGTCGTGCCGCAACGTCTGGTCCAAATTGAATTTGTTCTTTTCGGTCTGGCGCATGCATAAATTTGATTTGTTCCTTATGGTCTATACCTATTTACGGTTTGTTCGTTCTGGCCATGACTTTTTGTTTGGCTAGGAGAAAAAGTTCTCTTGTGCAGAAGTAAGAACAAGAGATCTAACTCCTATCAGAATCTGAACAAAGTCTTCGGACCAGTAAAAGCTTAAAACCCATCCAATACGCGAGCCGTTTCTTAAAGTTTGTGTTTTTATATAGCACCCTACTTTGTAATACAAAACAGAGCCTAGAAGCGTAAAGTTTATATGTCTACTTATCTCGGAGGGGTGGTGTAGAATAGATCCAAAGATTGAAAACCAACGCTTCTTACTTTTGTGTTTTTGACGCGACGAAGGTTGACGTTCCCAGGTCGAGGTGGCCAGACCGAATGTAGCTCTGATCATACCATCTTTGAGCGCACACATGGTCTCGGTGCGCTCGAATTACATGGTCTGGAGAAGGCTTCGAGCGCACTTTTGTCTGGACAATGGTCTGGAACTTGCCTGATCAGAGGTCACTTTGGTCTGGGACGGTCTGATCAGAGGTCACTTTGGTCTGGGTTGGTCTGATCAGAGGCAGTTTCAAGCGCACACTAGTCTGGCCAGAGGCCAAGTCGAGCAAATTTTTTTTTCAAGTTTTTTTTGTTTTTTTACTGACAATCGTTGTCTCTGGTAAGAGTCAGCAATAAAGCGGTATTCTGATCAGAACTCCATCTGAAAATCTGATGGGTTTGATCAGAACAAAGGGGTGAGCTGATAACATCGTTTTTCATCAAATGAATATATTATAGCGATATTGAGCGATTTGTTGATGTTCAAAATCATTCTCTGATCGGACTATTTTGAATGCCCTTTAGTCTAAACAGAGTCAACTTCGAGCGCTATTTCGTCTGATTAGAGTTGATTTCGAGCGCACTTTAGTCTGATCAGAGGCGGATTCGAGCGCACACTAGTCTAATCAGAGGAGTTTTTTGAGCGCAATTTAAGCGCACACGGAGCTTCGAGCGCACGATAGTCTAATCAGAGGACACTTCAGTCTGGTTCGGTCTGATCAGAGGTCGCTTTTGTCTGGGACGGTCTGATCAGAAGCCATTTTGATCTGAACCTCAACCTGGGTTTTCTACGTATTTTTTGCAAAACCTCGCAAAATAGACTGGTTGAGCCTTAGATTAACAAGGGTTTGATCAGAGAGAAAGGTCTGGAAGTTGTCTAGTAAGAGCTGAAGAACTCTGGAATATGTTGTGATATATTAAGAGGGCAAATGGAAACTTTTTTTTTGCAGGTGTGATTTTCAGTTGGGCTGTCGTTAATGTCATTATTGAACTGAAAAAGTGTGCTGATTTGTGTGAACAGAGGTCTCACCCGTCTGAATTTTCAGCCTTGGGATTGTCAATAAAAAAGATTTTCACAATCAAAATCAACAATGAAACCTATTAGCACCCGAGTCGAGAGCGGATAGTTAGAAAGAAAGAAAGAAAGAATTAATTTCGTTGTTGAATAATAAATCAGTTGACTTAGAAGATCGATCTTTTAAGTTAAGTATCCCCGGGTCGAGGTTTGGTGGTGAATTTTCGTAAGAAATGCGGCGAAATGCGGTGAAAAAAATTATTTTCAACGCGTATTTCTTACATCTTTTTGCGGTGAATGCGGTGAATCGCGGTGAATTATTTTTTTTCACCGCGTTCTGAGTATTCTTACAAAAAAGAATCGTCCCTACATGGGTTCGAACCTCTGACCTCCTTCATGCTTTCCAATGCTTATTCCACTGCGCCAACTGTCACTTACTTGTTTGTTTATTCTTGTGAATTTAAATCAGATTGAGTAAACTTTGGAAACCATATGCGGTGAATTTTTGTAAGAAATGCGGTGAAATGTGGTGAATTATTTTTTTTCACCGCATCTAGCGGTGAGAAAAAATAATTCACCGCTTGAGAGAAAGCGGTGAATTATTTTTTTTCACCGCATTCACCGCATTCACCGCATTTCTTACATTATTTTGCCATAATAGTCTATGCGGTGAATTTTTGTAAGAAATGCGGTGAATTTGGTGGTGAATTTTTGTAAGAAATGCGGTGAAAAGCGGTGAATTATTTTTTTTCACCGCATTCACCGCAATCACCGCATTTCTTACGAAAATTCACCGCATTCACCGCATTTCTTACGAAAATTTACCCAAAAACCTCGACCCGGGTCCGTTTTCGATCCGGGTACTAAAGGGTTTAATTATTGTTTAATTATAAGTTGATTTTGATTGTGAAAATTTTAATAGACTATCCTAACCGACAATTATGGGCCAATTGGACTTGGGTCGCGGACAAGAGAGTCCCGTGCAACTCAGCTCACAGATTGGACAAAATTACTGTCGCGCCGCAACGTCTGGTCCAAATTGAATTTGTTCTTTTCGGTCTGGCGCATGCATAAATTCGATTTGTTCCTTATGGTCTATACCTATTTACGGTTTGTTCGTTCTGGCCATGACTTTTTGTTTGGCTAGGAGAAAAAGTTCTCTTGTGCAGAAGTAAGAACAGATCTAACTCCTATCAGAATCTGAACAAAGTGTTTGGACCAGTAAAAGCTTAAAACCCATCCAATACGCGAGCCGTTTCTTTGGAAACAAAGGAGCATGATAATTTTAGTATAAATTATCTTAATAAATTATCAAAACAGAGTAGAAGGATAAACAAACACAACAATCATTCTGTTGCCAAAAAGTGCTTTGATCAGGCTGATGCTTACGACGAACACTTGAAACGCAAAAAAAACGTTGATTTTTAATTGTGCTTCTTATTGTTTAGTTCTGTCTGTACCAGGTTCCGGCTTAGGGCGTGGGTGGGTTTGTTCACTCATATACCCCAGTCTTGGTTTTAAAAGATTACGTATAGATAAATTGAATACTCGGAAGACCACTAACATGAACTAGCAGCACAGGAAATGTGGGAACCATTGAATGAGACATTTGTCCCGCAGAGATTCTTTAATTCGATGGACACAAATTAAACAAAGCTCCATGGTCCGGTTGCGGAAAAACATACGGAAAAAAACACTTCATTTTAGATAGTAAATAAACCCCTACGGAAATAAGTTCCCACAGAAATGAAATTCCCACCGAAATAAACCCCCACTTTAACATTAAAGAGCTGCACATTTAGCGCGTTTGGCCACGCCTCGCGGGCCATGGCCATACCTCAGCGGCCCGTGGGACCTCATATGAAACTATAACCATCAATCAAATTATCACGACCGAAATTCAATTTTTAAATGGGGTTTATTTCCGTGGGGGCTATTTTCCGTGGGGGTTTAATTCCCATCTAAATTTGGGTTTTTTTTCTGTGGGGGTTTATTTTCAGTACTCTAAACCCTAAATTCCCCTGTCACCTCAGAGATTTTTTGAGGTGCCGCAATCTAAAGAAGATAGGAAAAAAGTTCTTAAATTTTAATTTTGGTTGATGTTGATACTCAGCACAAACTTGTTTTTCAAAAAGATCACGAGCAGCAATAATTGGCATAAGTTAATACTGTCCATGTCAAGATTCCAGACCCGCGCCAGCTTTGATCAGACTATCTTCAGACTTCTAACTCTGCTCAGACAATCAAGATCTAATCTGCATAAATACCTACTTCCTTTAGAAATACAACGTCAGACAGTACGTCAAGAAAAAAATTAAGAGCATTCAACGTGTCCGCGGCGTACATCCAACTTAGTTTCGAGTTTTGATTTCCACTTCACAAAAACAGACTGATAGTTGGCCGAATTTTTGCTTATGCTGTAACATGGAAAATAAAATGACGGGAAAGTAAAGCTGTGAGTTTTTTCTCCCATTCTATTTTCATAGCAGTTAAACTAAAAACGGCTGTTAAACTTCATTTCGACTCCAACAAACAGAGAAAATGCCTAATTAAAACTTCGGGTCTATTGTTGAAAATTCATGATCTGATAGGTTTAAGAACAATTATTTAAATGTGTTTGTGCAGCAGAAAGCAGATTAATTTGCAACGCAGGAATTGCAAAAATTCTTAGCGTACTCTATTTTTGCATCTTGATAGGGCTCGTCTATGTAAATATAATTTCTTCAGCTAAGCTTTGACTTGCAGATAATAGTTTGAAACAAGCGCTTCTGTGGCCCGACAAAAATATCTGTAGACTTTCGAATTGCAATTGCTCATAATTGATATTATTATGTTTGGAGGTAAAAAAATTTCAAAAATTGTTTATGCCTTCAGGAAAAAGTACCTACGCGTAAATCCTCTTCTATGTTTTTTTGCAGAGCCTTATAATTTATATGATATAAATTTTGACAAGAAATTTTAGCCTCGTTAATCCTGAACAATCTAAACCTTATCACTAAATCACTAAAACAGTCTCAAAAGTTTAGTGTTGTTTCTGAGATCATTTTTCGCTACGCAAAATGTAAAAAAATTTTCATCAATTTTTCATCGCCCTCCACAACGGCAAAAACAATCAACGGAATTCCTTCGGAAACAAATGCAAAATACCGTTTTTCTTTTTACAAAAAATGGCAAAATAAAAGTAGTAAATTAAATTCTAACACTAGAAATGGCAAAACAAACTCAAACAAAAAGTGATTACTAAGCGGGACACCAATTTGACTTTTGCAGAAAGATTAGCAAAATTTCGTAAATGTTTAGAAGAAGAAAAAAGGTTGTGATCTTTGAACGTTTTTTGTATATGAGGATCACAAAATTTTATGAGAGAATGGAAATGCAAATAGAGTTTCCTTCGAATTTCATAATTACCTATGTGGTACGGTTGTACCTTATTTTAGTTCATATTCATTAAGTTGTACTAAATCATTTACTCTTGTCCTTGTCAGACTAAAGTCATCGTTCACATACAAGTAATTTACCGCCGACTAAAAAGTCAATATTTCAGATTGTTCACATCCTCCACTTTTGATTTATTCATTCTGTTGAATCTTGTTACTGAATTCAGTTGCATTCCATCTAGTCTGTTTTGCACTAGTCGAGATCCTATTGGATTTGAGGAGGAATTCCACTCTCAATAATTTTGTCTACAATCGCAACACGATTGTTGCTAAGTCCAAAATTGGTAATCCAATAATTCAGTAAAAGTTGGATTCGCACCTCGAATCCATTCATCTAACTCTAAGTGGATTTGTGACACGAATTGTATCTCTACAGTCAGAGATATCACATGGCGCAGTCAGCAACTAAAGAACGTGCACTCTTGGAAATCGAGCCCTTTTGGGATAAACCAACACTTGAACCTCCATTGCGATGGAATCGATGGCAGATCATGCTAAAATTGGCTATCATGACTAAAGAAGGAATTTCAATTGACACTCTCCTTGACGACCCTAAAGACGAAGTCACTCTACCCCCAGAACCCATTTACGAGGATGATGTCGAAAAAAGCACAGCTCAAAGTAAACGAGATCGACGTACCAGAAACGAACAGCTCAAAATTCGTGGCTTAATAGATGTCAAAAAATAGAACTTGTTGGCATACTGTGCGGAGAAAAACCTTGGAAGTACTGTGATAACAAAGCAGTTTCTCTAATATACCTCAGCTTGGGAATGGA
This sequence comes from Convolutriloba macropyga, assembly GCF_964194025.1. NCBI lineage: Eukaryota > Metazoa > Xenacoelomorpha > Acoela > Convolutidae > Convolutriloba > Convolutriloba macropyga. The sequence continues at coordinate 100,722 of NW_027452231.1, forward strand.
AGGGAGACGAATAATTGGTTCGCAAGAACCGAGTATCCAGATCGGTAGAGTGACAACAAAAGTTCTTTGGGATTGACTTGATAGTGTGTTCACTAAACAAAGAAATATCACATTTGATCGACACACATTTCTCACTCGAAAACAAATGAACGGAGAACCTGTGGAAAAGTTCTACGGGTATCTTCGAGAGTTGTCTCTAAACTGTGATTTGGGAAGTCACGAGGAGTCGATCATTCTGGATGTCTTCATTGCTAATATGCAAGATGGGGAAATCCAAAGGGAGCTACTCAAAGAAACACGGACGGCTAAAAAAGCTCTCGAGGTTGCAATGAACATTGAAATGGGAATACAGAACCAATTGAAAATTTCTGGAACTCCAATTCCCAACACTACAAATGAAATTTCAAGTCCATTGATAAATAGTGTTCAAGGATCGTGGAATAGAACCCGAGCACCGACAAACCAATTTGTCAAACCTACGATATGCCCAAATTGTGGCTATGGCTGGACTCCTTCTCATAGACAAAACTGTCCTGCTCGTGGAAAATCTTGTAAAAATTGTGGAATCGCTAATCACTTTGCAAAAGTTTGTCGTAAACCAAAACAATCTAGTAAACCAAAACCTACAGTAAATTATGTAGATGACTCGGTTTCTGAGGCGGCTACAGTAGGTACTTCAACAACGGCGGCGGAACAAGTTAACAATATCAGCAAGCTTCTACAGCAGAAAAGCATTTACGATGCCAACTACGACTCTGATTACGATGATTATAACGATAATTGTGTAGCTGCAATTTCCATCAAAACCGACACTCGTGAGGTAGAACCCGTAAATTTAGTCATTTGTGTTGGAAATACATACACAAAAGCATTGGTGGATTCGGGCAGCGTATGCACTATTGTAAACAAAAGTCTGGCGGACACAGTGGTGTCCGAATGCAACGAAAGCTATTGGGTACAGTCACCCGAAATACATGATCTGAAAACCTTTTCTAATGATATAATCAAGATTGTCGGTGTAATCAGTACATCAATAAAGTGTAATGACTGGATAGCCACGGGCGCTGATGTAATTGTCGTGGAAGACGGTCACCGACCCATCACTGGACGAGATCTCTTTCCAAAGCTAGACTTTTCTGTTACTCAATTGAAACAAGTTGCAAATATTGATCAAAATCAATGTCCAATCAAGAGGCAGATCTCTTTTGATTTTCCAGATCTCATCACCCGTGTCGGTAAATCTTTAAAACATTCAGTAAAGTCAACATTTCATAATGAATTTACACCTACACATCAAAAAGTGCGACGAGTTCCAATTAACTTACAACCACTAGTTAATATAGAACTTAAAAAACTACTTGACGAAAAACACGTCATAAAATTAAACAGTTGTTCAGATAACAGTTTTATTTCACCTATAGTCATTACAGTTAAAAGAGATAAAACAGTTGAATTAGCTTTAGATTCCAAAATCTTAAATAAATCTATTCATAAAAACAAATATCAAATGCCAAATATTGATAATTTGATTGACACAATTCAACAGAATTTGAATACATCCGCATCACAAGAAACAGCATATTATTCAACACTGGATTTGAAGTACGCATACAGTCAACTTAAATTAGACCGGAAACGGCTCAACACAGTAACTTTAATATTATTAGCGGTGAGAGAACTGGAACATACCGTTTTATTACAGGTTTTTACGGTTTAACTGATATGCCAGCAGCTTTCCAAAAAGTGATGGATTACACTTTAGTCGGACTTCAAAATACCTATTGTTTTTTGGATGACATTATAGTAGTTGGTCGTGGTTCTAAAGATGACCACTTAAAACTCGTCTATAAATGTTTAAAGAAATTAGATGAGGATAACTTACGAATCAACTTACCTAAATTTCATTTTGCAAAAACTTAAACTGAATGGTTGGGACATAAGTTTAGTCAATCAGGAATAGCTCCACTTGAGTCAAAAACAGCGGCAATCGCGTCACTATCAGCACCTAAAAATTTAAAACAACTTCGATCTTTCTTTGGTTCTGTTCACTACCTCGGAAAATTTATCCCTAATTTGTCCCAATTGTGTCATCCCCTTCGTCCCTTATTGAAAAAGAACACAAAATTCATTTGGAACACTGAACATGATACACACTTCCAAGCAATCAAAGATAAAGTTGCAAACACCACAGAAAACGCACACTATAATCCTCACTTGGAAACGCGGATAAAATGCGACGCTTCAAGAGCGGGTTTAGGAGCAGCATTAGAACAACGTTCGCCTACGGGCTGGCACACAGTTGCATTTGCATCTCGTTTCCTCAACTCTAATGAGGAACGCTATTGTATTAATTAACTAGAATTATTAGGTGTGGTGTGGTCTGTAGAATATTTTAAATATTACTTATTTGGCAAATCATTCACAATTATCACAGATCACCGAGCATTACTATCCATTATGAAAAAACATAGTTCAAATAAATCCTATATTAGTAGATTAACACGCTGGATCGATCGTCTTTTACCTTTTGATTTTAATATTGAACATATACCCGGTGCAAAAATGGGGCTGGTAGATTATATTTCGCGCCAACCAAATCAAAAAGCAAAAGTTACAAACAAATATGACGAGGAATTTGCGGTAGCAACAATTACCCGCATTCGTGACGCTATTGCTGCAATTTATGTAAATACCACACCACAAACCTGTCAATCACAGCACTTTAACAGCGCTACTCACACAAATTCCACACGTGCCTCGCATCCTCGCTTAACAAACTATTCTAAATTGCTTTCTGCCATTAATCGTAACACAACTCAGTTGCTTCTTGAAAACTCTGCAAACGCAGCACTATTCCAATCTCTCTCTACTAGTAGTACAAAGCCAGTTCAAATCCAGCCTCATCTTAATTTCCCATCATACACATCACATATCCATTCAATTCATAACCACGCAATGAGCAGCTCTGCATCTAATCCGCAAACTCCCCCTACACACAGCAGGGTCACATTCTAATCTACCCCCAATTCAGGAGTGAATACCACCCGCTCATCGAATGAAGGTCAAACATCACCAAACTTGGAACTGTCAAAAGAAGAGTTCTTTGAGAACAACTTAACACAACTCTTCACAAAGGGATTCTTGGCAGTTCTCACCAGTAAAGACGCAGTTCTGAAGGAAGTACGTGACTGCATCCTTCAAAACAACCCCCAAAGGTGTAAGGAAGTGAATCCTTATCTCTTCTCGTACTGGAGGGATATACATGTCCGCTCGGGATGTGTTTGTGTGGACGAACGCGTAGTGATTCCACATTCGATTCAGGACGCGGTCTTGGAAAGCCTCCACTTAACACATCCGGGAAGTTGGGGCATGATAACGCTCGGGCAATAGGCGTTCTGGCCGTATATGCACCAAGAAATTTTGAACAAAGCGGCCCTGTGCAAGCCTTGTACTGATATTGGTAAGAATCTTAAACCTGTTACCTGTTATTCCGGCGTCTAAATGGAAACCTTTATTGCCATGTACAGAGCCGAATGAGGAAATACAAATTGACTTTGGAGGTCCAATCACCAATGAAAAAGATCAAGATATTCATTTTCTTGCATGTATTGATCGTTTTTCTAAATATCCTTCAGTAGAAGTATTGTATAAAGCTAATGGACCCAATGTTCTTAAATTTTGAGACGACTACATTCAAATTCACGGTGTCCCTCGAAACATTAGATTAGATCAAGCACGTTGCCTAATAGGTTATAAAGTTTAAAACTTTTGTAAACAACATAATATTAACTTTCTCACTGCCCCAGCAAATGATCATAGAGCTATAGAATTAGTGGAGCGTTTGATACAATCTATTAAAAGACGCTTAAGCTGTATGAAATTAGACAATAGAAATAATACATTCACAATTAAAGAAGCAATAAAGTCAATCGTATATCAATTACGTATATGTAAACAAAAGACAACAAACGAAACACCTTTCCAAGCACATTTTGGAAGAAGGCCAAATACACCACTGAGTAATATAAGTACAACACCTAAATCATCTAACTTATCATATGAAAACATTCTTCACCACTATTTAGACGCTGATACCGTCCCAGTTGAAGACTACTTGGACGAAAATGGATGGGTGACGGGGGATCGCAGTGATATCTTGATTGACGAGGCCATGCAGAGAGCTCAGGTAGACGCAGGTCGCCGCTACAATGGTGATCACAACAAGTCTGTCTCCCGTTTCATTCTGCACCCAAAATTGAATAATTCAATCCCACGGACAGAGCAGTCACTGGACCATAGGTTGGCTCGGAAAGTAACGAAGCGTTCGAAACGAGATCTTCGCGGACTCTGGGAAACCCTGGCCCCCGGCAGTACAGTTGTCCGTACATCTAATACTACTACAGTCATTAAGGAACCAGGAGTACCGGAGGTCAGTGTCCGAAATAGCAATATTTCTAAGTTCGGCACCCGTGCCGAACGTAAAACCGATTTATGGGAAAATGCTAAACGTCGACCTTTGCCGTATGAAAAAACGACCGAGGAAAAGATTGCGCAACATACCAAAGACTTGAAGAAAAAATTCCGCGGAGAAATTAAAATCCGTCATCGCCCCAACCAGTCTGATGCAGCATCGGGAGTTTCATCTGCGAACAGCAACATTTCTAAAGCCATGGCGTCTAGGAAACCCCGAAAACCTCAAGCAGGAGGTAAACGTTCTCGTACTACATCTGCCACGCTGAACACCTCCAATGCTTCATCTGTTGTTGCCTCCTCTGCAACATCATCGGTTGCCTCTCCATCGACTTCTCACACTAAACGTAATCGCCGCGCGCCTGACTACTACGGATTTGAAAGTCCGGTGTGTTCTTTGAGTGACGATTCGGCTGCTCCTGTCTCTAAAAAGCAAAGACCCGCAAATCCTGTGATAGAAACTATCATTCAGGAAGAAGCAGCACGGCCTCCCGTTCCTGATACGAATTATGAACTGCGAGTGGTGAGCCCTCCTGCGCCCCCTCCAGTGGGAACATGGTCACCTGTGGATTATGACTATGATGATTATGCACGCGAAATAAGTATGAGCGTCTTTGACGCCGAAAACCAAATTTGAATCAAAACTGCTTAAACTTTCATCATTAATTGTTCAATTGTTAAAATTTAAATTCTGTAATTGTTCAATTTAATGTGGAATTGTATCACTTTTCCACTCATTTCATATTTAGTGTATACCTTAAATTTGTGTTCGTGTTGGGTATTCTATAGTTAAATTTGATGTTGCTCATTTAACCATATCTCCTGTGTTATACTTTTGCTGGATTTGCATCGCGATTGTGCTTTAATTTATATTGCGTGCATACATTTTACTATAAACGTTGACAGTTTACATTGATTTAATTTATTTCCACATTCGAGCCACCTTTCCACTATTTCTCAGCTCCTTGTCTGTTGTTGCTCACAATCTTTATTATTTATAATAACCACTACATATGTTAATATTACCATAAATTTTTCACTGTTGCAGTTTAAAATTTTGCTCAGCCCAGGATATGTATTACGGTTGTACCTTATTTTAGTTCATATTCATTATGTTGTACTAAATCATTTATTCTTGTCCTTGTCAGACTAAAGTCATCGTTCACATACAAGTAATTTGCCGCCGACTAAAAAGTCAATATTTCAGATTGTTCACATCCTCCACTCTTGATTTATTCATTCTCTTGAATCTTGTTACTGAATTCAGTTGCATTCAATCTAGTCTGTTTTGCACTAGTCGAGATCCTATTGGATTTGAGGAGGAATTCCACTCTCAATAATTTTGTCTACAATCGCAACACGATTGTTGCTAAGTCTAAAAGTGGTAATCCAATAATTCAGTAAAAGTTGGATTCGCACCTCGAATCCATTCACCTAACTCTAAGTGGATTTGTGACACGAATTTTATCTCTACAGTCAGAGACATCACAACCTAATTGAAGTCATTATACTCAAGATAGTTCATCATACTGCTGAAATCATGCAAGAGAAACTTGATTTTTGAGCTTCTTGCCAAGTTTTTTATCTTGACTCTTGCGTTGTTTAACTTTCAGCAGTTATCACAAGCATCCTTACACATAATCAAGTTTTTGTTTTTTTGTTGATATAATAGAAACAATAATGAAACAATATAATAACGCTCGGCGAAATATCAATTTCAGTTTTTGCTGAAAATTTGATTTCACATTGTAATGATGATAATCAAATCATCGGCACCAAGTAGTCACTACCGCTTGCGCACAAGTCTACGACATCATCAATAGTTCCACCCCAAAAACTTGTTTTTAGAGTTAAAAACTGAGTACTACCCGGGCTTTTTTCTTCTGACTATTTCCGCCTAAGGATATTTGTTTCTGCGACACAAAAAAGTGTTACTGTTGAATCGCACCTGAATCAGTGATTGAAATGTTCATGGGACATTTTATTTAGTTTATTCCTTTTTTTTTCATTCTGATGGCAATCCTTTTTGTGCTTTCGCTAGATAATTGCATCTGCTTTTTTGATATTACACTTGATTCATAATAATACATGAAAAAAATCAATCGATACTTTTAATGATGTAAAGACTCCGAAAAACATTTCAAAAAATGATTGAAAACCATTGTGGAGTATTATTTAGAAAAGTTTGTTGAGATTTGTACCGTTGAGGAATCATATTTTCAACTTCAAATAACACGTAACACTTTGCATGGTACTTTTTTCCTTTTTCCTACGAACTTGTCCTGATTTACCTATATTTAAACTGAGTGTTTGCACTTTTTTGATCTCAAATCCAAATTTTTTCTTTCGCTCTCAAAATTCCGCTGTTACTGGACAGTCAAACAAAGCAGAAACTGTTTCCCGAACCTCAGTTCTATAAGAGGTCTGGAAATCCCACGTAACATTAAAAAAAGACGTAAAATCTGCATCTGCATCACCATTCGAGGTGATCAAGTGCCACGTGTTGCAGTCGGCACACAGAGGGCCGTGACTCTCTGTGCTTGGTAACAAAGCGTTTTGGAAGAAACCTTGACACAAACACAGGCCATCCGGGAAAGAGTGAGTTTCTACCGAAACACTTTTGAGAGGTTCTCCGGAAATATTCACATTATCTGAGAGCCCAATTTTTTAAAGTTTAAGCTGAAAATAACTAACGCACAATCAGAACGAGAAATGCAAAGTAGAAAAAAAACAAGTTCGGAATGCTTAGAAAAACAATCGCCAAACAATAGAGGCAGTAGGCATTCTTTGTGAAAAGAAACACAGGAAAACTTTTGATTTCAAATCAACCTCCCTTTGATAATTGAACTTGGGTATGTTGAGACAGCGAGTTCGTTTTCCACAGAAATCCAGCAACGGCATTTCAAGACGGGAAAAAGGAAGATATTGGGAACTTTGCTGAAAAAAGTAACGATATTTTTGTTGAACAAGTCTCCATCTCGATCTTAGAGATTTTTTTAAATCACAATCGCAATTTAGATTCACAGCAGTTCACCCAAAAAGTATCAATCAGTAGACAACCAATAACTCACTGACTAAACTTGTCTAATGTGATCCTCAGAACACTGTAATTCTTAAACAAATGCTTTGAAAGCGATTCAACAATTTTGGCGTTGCAAGTCCTTTTTCAAGCCCACCGCAGGTTAAATTTTAAGACGAAAATCACAAAATAAAAACTTCGAAAGCAGATAGAAACAGATGAAGTGTAAAATTTATCAACCATATCCCAAAAAAAATATGATTTTGATCACGACACAACGCAGGAAGCAGAATTACTTCTGTTGAAAGTTTCAAAAGGAAGGCAACCGGAGATCTACTCAATTTGAGCATGCGACTTGAAATTGAAGAAAAATTTAATAGATTGGCGCGCCGTTTTTACTACTATCAAAAAAGTGATGGCCGATGAAATCAAAAATAATGACGCGGAAACCTATTCGATGAACTCTATATTGGTCAAAGGTCTAAAACATTTTGTTGCACAAAAAACTGAAGTAAGAGGTATCAATTTTGACTTGAATCAAGTGCAATAATTGCAAAGTTTTAACATTTGAAATAGCATTTGTTAAAAATGGGCTCATACCATCTCTTGGCAGTCATATCATTAATAGAATGGAATTGTCAACAGTGTCAAACACTAGTAATTCGCTATGCAGATACAACAAAACGGTGCTTATTCACACAAACTTTGGTAATTGAGGACCCTAATATCAAATGGACAAAAAATATAACAACAAGAATACTGTAACATATCAAAAAAGAAAGATATTCAATAAAGATAAAACTAAAACAAAACTGATTAGAATAAACAAAGAAAAACAAACATATCAAAAAATTAAACATATGTTCTGATCAAACAATTAACGATAAAGAGCTTCCATTGACACTTTGATCAACAAAATACAACATAATCTAAAAGCAAACGCAAACAATGAAACAGCTTTAAACCCAACACTGGATCTGTTAAATAAAGCCTAAAATTAAAAAATTTAATGCCCGAAGCGTACCGCCCTGGCAACATCATTAGAACGTGTTTTTACAGTCAGACATTTATGCCCGAAACATTTCAAACATCCGTGGACTATACGCTAACCGTTCTTAACAAACACATTGTTCCTTAGATGACAAAATTTTTGATAGTCGAAGTCCACCAAACAACAATCACATAAAACTTGTTTACGACAAACCTAGAGCAATAAAAAGAATCTCGGAGTTAATATATCTAAACGTCGCTTTCAAAAACCTCAAGCGCTTTTGAGAAAAAACCTGGAAAATGCCCGACAAAAGGGATGAATCATGTAGCGGTTCAGGAGAAGCAAAAGAACAGAGAAAGAAAGAACTAAAACCTTAGCCCCGTAATTTCGTAATTTTTAAATGAGGGACTATATAGCATAATTGAACCTCAATTCTTTGTTCGATTTCTCATATATTCAAAAACTTTTTGTTGTCAAAGTCTTGCAACTATTAAAAGCTTTATTATCCATTATGAAAAAACGCCGATCAATATATTTTATGTTATTAACGCGTTGGCGTGACCGCACTATCTAAATTTAACACTAAAACCTTCTTGTTTCAAAAACTGTGCTGACATATTGTATTCAACTCAACCAAATCAATAAGCAAAAATTACACAGAGAACCATGAATGTTTTGCAGTTGCTGCATCTTCACGCATGGGCGTTCCGATCATAGTATTTGTCAATCAAATTGCAAAATTTAGCCACATTAACCAACTTCCGCCGATTGAATGCACGACTGATTCGTAAAAAAAACAAAACTATTACTTGCTTTGAAATATCTACAAAACAGTTGCTCTCTAATACCACTGCAACAGCAGTGCAAAATTAAGATTTTAGAAAACTGGATATGAACAAAATAATTGATGACCTTTTAACACGGCAAATGCCAGCAAAGATAATCAAGTTTAACTCAAAATCTTAGGTAAAATAGCACATAAACGCAACTCACTAGTCTGCTTTAAACACCAAATTTACATTGAAAGGTGAGTTAAGAAATAATCTCATCCAAAATCGAGATTGCTTTCTCTATAATACAAAAAATCCGATTATAACATACTCTTATATATTCATTCTGGATCTCTAAGTACAGTTTGACATTTGTTGCATTAGCGAAGCCATTTGAAGAGGCAGTTTAAAACTCAATATATCTGACCCATCCCGGTAGCTGGGGTTTGATTATTTGATATCAGTTTGCGATCTTGCCCAACAAAGACTTGGAAATATCGATAAAACCTTTAACCTGCAAGCCTTGTACAGCATTCGGCAAGAACCTAAAAACTGTTATCCCAGCCTCACATGGAAACCAGATGAAAAGTCTGCAGAACCTTACGAATAAACTTAGATTGTTTTTTGGGGGGGACTCATTTTTACTTAAAAAACTCATGAAATTTGTTTCTTTGCGTGTATCGACTGATATTAAAAATATCTTTCCTTTGAAATTTGTTAGACAGCAGTCTAAATTTTGTTAATGTCCCAAAAGCCTTTGTTTGTATGTATGAATTACTAGAAAATACGCACACTTAGATCAAAGCAGTTGTTTCGTTAGAGCTGTAGTTAACTCTTTATGAAAAAAACAAAAAAAAGAAATGTTGTCGACGTAAATGAAAAACCTCAGTACTGTGCTGAAATGATATTCAAAAACAGTCCTTTTACGTTCAGTCATTTACAAGTTGAGTGTATGCAGGCAAAGATCGAGAAAAATTTCGTCGGTCGAGGGCCAATTGGGAAGGCTACCTGATATGCCATTCAATATCACATCAGTTTATTTGGAAAAGCATAAATTTTAACGACGAAAAAAATTGCAAGATAATTTAGGCGATGATATAGACCCAGTCGCCGAATACTTGCACAAAAAAGTATAGACGTCAACAAATAAGGGTAACCTAAGCAAACAAAAGGGGCGATGGACGACGCGCAAGTTAACCCTCGAAGAAGATCGAACAGCAATACGAAAAAAGAGGTGTCTAGATTCATGATAAAATTAGGTTTCCTGAGAGTAGGCCTCTTCAGGGCTGAAGACAGCGGAAAAAAATAAGCACGCGTTTACATTGGGACTTTAAAGGACAATGGAAATCTTTTGTTTGGAATGGTGCTACGCGACCCTTCCCCGTTTTCAGTTGCACACTAAATTTAATTCAATTCCATTTTTTATTTTCTTTTCATATTTGCTCATTAGTGATTCGTATAACTGGTGAGTCATTCGCTTATTCTATATTTCCCTTGCCATGAAATATTTTATTATAATAAGTACAATTTAAACATTGAGTACAACCTGTCGTTTTCTTTTTGTAACTGCGGAATCATTGACGCGGTTTAGCCTCGTGAAGTAATCTGGGCTTGCTTTTTGAGTTATTAGATTAATTCGAAAATTTCAAGAGCGGTTACACTGAATAAAAAGGTAATTCGTCCCGCGAGTTAGCTAAGTACCACCGGAGAAACTGAAATCACCCGCCGAGACCTTATAAGAAAAAAATCGTTCCATCTAAATCTCAATAGAAGCTATGATCTAACAATTGTATAGAAATGATGGTCAGGAAAAACGAAAAATAAAAGGTCATTATGATTAATGGCGGTATCTGCGCCGAGAAATTGTCTTGATCAAATAGGTTCCCCGTGTACGGCCAAACTATTTTGCATCTAATCTTAGAGACATTAAGGTGTATAAGATCAACGCATGAAAAGGTTATTTTTTCTTTTCAACCTGTTACTCTCAGATCATAAATAAATTCCCTGCATTCATCACATTTTTTTCATATTTTTGCCTTATTAGCACTGACACATTGGACCAAACATTGTTAGCGGTCAACAACTGCTGAGGATCACATCAATATTTTAGTATATATTCTAGCCTTTTTTTAAAACTGGGGTTCTGAATTTCCGATACTGAATCATAGTATCAACAATTGGTCACCATTGTTTCTTGCCTATATTCAACCCCAGCCATTTTATTACCTGCGTTCTTGTAGATTTACCCTATAAACTGAGGCGCGTAAAATATCATTTGGTCATTTGATAACGAATCGGTGTGTTAGAATTTATTGTCTTGTTTTTTGCGGTGTGAATGGTTCAAAGTGCATGTAAGTCGCAGCTGCCTACTTACTGTATAGAGGTATGAGAACCTAATTTTTTTAGAAAATGGAGTTGAACTGCTAAGTTTTTACCTGCTGGACAATAATAGTTTTAGATGTGGATATTTATACACTATTTGAATGATGTCAATGATGTACAATAATTAAAGTAGTGCTTGTTCTGTTTCTTCTATCCCCCCCCCCCAAAAAATTTTGCCCGCATATAAACATTATACGCCAACAAAACTGGATACCCGAAAAAAGATCGATCCCAAATCGCCTAAAGGGCTGAGGCAAAAGGAAAATAAATTTGTTCGGTTTGTGTGCTATGTTAGGTTTCAAACGTAAACTGGCGTTATTTGCGGCTTCTTAGATTCGGTATGTTTGCTTTTGAATAGAAGTTGACCGCCTGTTAGTTTCGTTACATAGAATAGATAGATATGTTCGGTTTCTTATATTCGGTAAATGTGGTTTAACGCAAAAAAAATTCCTGTTCTTTTTAATTTTAGGTTGTTTGATGATAATAAATTCAAATGTTATGACAACTTCTTAATCTTGGGAGTTTAAATTATCCTCTTGGTAACAAATTCTGCGAAAAAAGTGAAAACTTTTTTGACTTTCTTTTTTACTTCATTTGTGAATCTTCAAATTTAAATTTTTTTATTTCTCAAGTTAAAAATTGACTTCGGGAACACTGATGGGTGTTCAATTCATTCACTGAGTGTTGAAAAGATCATAAAAAATCAATTGCTTGAGTCGTTTTCTCGTAAATTGCTGTTGTCTGAATCCAGCCATACAGGTAGTTTCTTACTTTTAAAACCGAACTGAGCGAATCTAAGAAATCGAACATAGGGATAATTTCTTACGTTTAGAACCGAACTTAGCAAAGATTCCTTGCAATTTCAAAGTGAACATACCCTTGATATTGAAGAAAAAAACATTAAAATTTTCATCCTTTTTGTCGAACTAAAACAACATAGCGACGATTTTCTTACGTTAAAAGATCAATTTCTCAGTTAGTGTTCTGTTCAATCCTCTCCTGTTTTTTTTTTACTTCAATTCAGATTTATGAGTATATTTATATTTGACGTTAATATGCAAAAAATCGGGGCGTAAAAATTATATGCCCAGTAGGATTGTAGAGTCGAAACAAAATATCCCAAATATTTCTGGGGATCTATATAGTGAGTAGAGTATAGGTAGAAAACTTCAAGTCTTAAAAACGACTTCTTGTCGCTAACCCGTCTATCATATATGACTACCAATTATATTTGATCCTTTCACTTTTTGACCCCCCTCCTCCCCCCATGCGCATGTTAGAAGGTGCACATCATTTGCCGTTTGCAGCCTCCAGGCACAGACGCGTGCTTAGTTAACACGCTATGAATTTTGGGATCTATATTGATTTTCCACCCCCCCCCCCCACCTCGCCACGCCGTGTTTTTTGGCGTTTTTGACCCGAGCGACTGGGGACGTAAATGTTGCATGCCTACAAAACCAAGCCTGGTGGTTCAAGTAATTATGTGACGACCAGTTTTTCTTGGGGGGGGGGGGGGGGGGGGGGAGGGGTGTTAGTGTTGAATGAATTCAAAAACGAATAATATAAGATTGATTAAGCATTCGCTGTTTCTTATAACGCTCATGGGCAAATTTTAATGCTGCTATCAGTTAAAAGGGGTGGCGCTTGCTACATATATTAACTCATTTTGACAGTTACACTCAAAAGTTGATATAAAAAAAAGAAGATACAACTCTTAAATCACAACTATACTTTCATTTTCAACCTCAAAACAATCTGTTATATCAACAGCAGCAATGATATATTCAATAAAAAATAAATAAAATGTATAAACAAAACACAAAAGACAGTTCAAAACGCAAGTAATAAATTCACCTGGCTTTCATTTTGTTCAAACTATTCTGTGCTCAGTCGTCCATGCACAAAATTATATTTATTATCAGTGAGCTATGCTGGCGTTAAATTCTCAATGAAACACATATACAACATTTATATATATGATGAATGCGGTATACCTTCAAAAAACATACATAGCAACGAAAAAATTGAAAGCGTGCTAAATTGTACAGCAACCATTTGAACAAAATTACGCTGGCTAGAAAAATACCAGCGTCAAAAACATTCATAAAACTGTATATTTATTTTTCTCTCTTAGAAAGTTTCGGGCTAAAATTAGCTCGCGCGATTAAATTCCCAAATATATAAGCAAAAAATGAATACGGTATCAGTAAATTAGAATTTTTATCCATTCAGAAATTCCTTATTTTATTCACGTGCCTTTTTAGTAAAAACCTTCATCTAAGGTATCATCAAATAGTATAATTTTTATTAAACTGTAAATATTTTAGTTAATTCTAGTTATTTAGTTATTAGTTATCAACAGCCATGGTGGATGTTTGTGCGACCCCCCTCAAACCCCAGTCTGCCCCCGCCCCCTTGCGCCCAATTATGCGCATGGGGACAGCTTCTGTGGGTCCCCGACAGTGGCAAGACGAAACGGTCAAACAGATAAAACTGAGCAAAAGTTTGAGCAAGAAAACTGAAAAAGAACGAGAATACGGACGTCAACACGACACGTTACCGCATTTACGCGACGTTCTAGCCCGACACAGTAACACTATTGCATTTGGCTACGTCCGGGAGGTTCGCGTGGTGGTGATAAAGTTACGGGAGAATCTGATCACGGAAAATGAGGAGGTTAAATTGCTCCTAAAGGGGAAGGAATCGCTGGAAACGATGCTGGATAATTTAAGGAAAGATATTATTATGAATAAAAAGTGTGTGGATGTGAGAAGGACGCGACCAAAGAGGGAAAAAGATCTAGACGAAGCTGATAAAATGATAGAAATGGAGAGAAATGAGTTGGAAAATATGAAGAGGAATTTGGAAATGCATTTGAAACACACCAAAAAGCATTTAATTGTAAGTACACAAAAAGTTCTTTTTTGTATTTTCTCGGATCAATTCTGCCCTTGTGCCTTTTATGACCCCCCTTTACGTCACTATCTAAAAGATAGCACGTGAATCAAGGGGTGTAAATGCCGTACACGAACTAAAATGGGGGTTGGGGGGGGGGGGGGGCGAAATGGACAGCGTCCGTGGGGGTTTTATGGGTTTTAATGCTGTTAACTATATGGGTCTTTCCCATTATAGCCCCTCCATGAAAGTGTAGCCCCCCCCCCCAATTATGCTATGTTTACCATAATTGGGGGGTATAGGTTATGTGACCACTAAGCTGGGGGGGGGGGGGCTATAATGGGAAAGACTCAACTATATTACAGTTTTTGCTAACTAAATTGCCTCTTCCCAATTATGGCACCCGCTACGTGGCCAATGTCGGATTTCTCGACTATATATACTCGATTTTTTTACTTATTTTCCCGACCCTAGTCTTAAGATTCGTGTTTTAAGCGTGCGTGGAAACAAGTTACAAAAAGCAAATTCAGTTCAAATTTGCTTCAGAATTGGATCTATGTGTTTTTCACTGTGTTTTTCTACTTGCTTTTCACGGTGCGTGCTTTTGGGGCTAGTTCAAAAACTATGGACAATACTTTGCAACTAACTTTGACTCCACAGGTCTGTAGTTTCCACGCGTCACCTTCCTCCGCCGTGAAAGTATTTAATAACTATGATATTTTCAATTAGACCAAAATGAAAGAAAGACGAGTTGGTGATCAAATTCAGAAAAGACCTTCCCCATACTAATCCATGATTGGGAAGACAATTGGCACTTTTTTAGTTACTCATAGCACTTTTCACAAAACCAACTAAGTCTTTGAATTTGGCGTCAATTAAATATGAAAATTTTTTAAAATTTTGCGAGTCCTTCCCAAGCTATACCCCCCAAGCTTAGTGGTCAGATAACCTATAGCCCCCCATCAAGGTAATTGTAATAATAGAGGGCTATAATTTCATGGGGGTTATAATGGGAAATACCCAAATTCGCAACAAATTTTTATGTTCATTCTCACAGTTGTGAAATTGGGTTGCACTAATCCGTGAATACTAGTTTAGTTCAAAGTTGTAGGTTTATATTATCAGTTATAAGCAAGTAGTTTCTATGTTTTGCATAACAATATTCCATTGAGGACATTGAACGCGTAATGCCAGCTCTGGAACACAAAGGCCAATTTGTTGGGAATTTGTGTTTCCGTTTTCGTTGCTGAACTATTTTTTCAATTGGTTTTGATAAAAATAACTTTTGCCATAAATAGACAAATTTATTGACCCCCTTTTTGTTTGCAATTCAGTTTTGTATTGCTCAGCTGCAAATATTTAAATAAACTCTATATAGTTGAAAAGTTTTGTATCAAAATCCTCAGTCCAATCGTTTTTATTATTGTTCTGTTGAAAAATAAAGAAAGTAAAAAGAAATGGGGGAAAGAGTCAGAATAAAAACGTTGGCTTTTTATTTTTCTAATGATATTAACTAAAACTGAAGTAAAGGGGATTTGCAGCAATGTATTTTTTTAGGGTTGACGCTTAATCTAAATGTATGTTTCGTCAACTCATGTTGGTTTTCATATCAGGGCATAGCAATTCACTGCTGGGTACTCTAACAAACTGAACATAGTAAGAACATAAATTGGAAGAAATTTGCTGCTAAGAATCAAATTTGCAAAATTTCAAAAAAAACAAACCTAATACTAAAAAAAACTAACGGCTTTGAAGTGCACGGAACATCACAATTTGGTTATGCAAGTATATATCTTCAAAAAATTTTCAATAAAACGCTTTTATATTTGCTATTAACTTGTGTCAATACGGAATGTGCTTTTTTAGACCCTTATGAAGCCTTGTTTTCTGGTTTACAAAAACGGTTATTAACCTTTGTGTGAAAAAAGTTGCAAATGTCAACACGAGGCATTGTTTAAAGCAATGGTCTAATGTAGCGTATTGTCTTTCCTGCGCAGACTCGACTTGAAAAAAAAAGATTTCTCACCTATCAGGAACTAAGTTTTGTGTCTGGTAAAACATTGTTCGGAAACAATGTTTGGGCGCTAACGGTTTAAGTGGTTTTTGGTGCTTCAAAGTGTAATAACCAAATCTAAAATTCAGCGGTAAAACCGAATTTGAAGAAATTTTTTTTCAAAAAATTGAAACCAATAAAATAAAAATATATAGTTCAAAGGGTCCGTTTGTGTTCATAACAGCGAAAGGACTAAAATTTTGCTTTTTTTCATGCTGACTAGGTTTTCATGTTTTTCAATTTTTACAGAAAAAAAATTCATTCTCTTAATTATAACTTTTAAACCATTGACTGAAGGAAGTTTAACTTCACAATTTTTTACGATTTTCACACGATTGACTTCAAAAAAAATTTTGATGAAAAAAATATTTGAATATACAGTCGCAACTAATTTCGCTGAAGTTTTCTATCATTAGCTTCTATTTTGTTCCAAGTTTTTAAATCAAAAATATCTTTTGTTTTACACTGTGTCCCGTTCAGTAAGGGTTTTGTGGAAAATATTTTCTTGTTTAATACAATTTGTGTCCCTTCTGCGCTTTTTGCACATATATAACCGTTGCTCAGCAAAAATTTTTAAAAAGAATTTAGTAAAAGAGACAAAAAAAAAGAAATTAGAAACAAAATAGACCACTGATACTATTTTTTAAATAGCAATTGTTTAGTTTTTTAATAATTTATTGGTATAGTGGCTCTTAAATTTACTTTTGCCTTACCTAAAGTTAATTTACCTGAACTATTTTACATTAACCAGTTATGGAAGATTCGCTTTAACTATACTTCTATCTGAACATATCTTAACTCACCCTAATTCTTGGCACCTTTTATCGCAACCTTACCTGAAGTTCACCTCAACAGTTAAGGCCTCACTACCGTAACTTAGCAAAAATATTTATCTGAAGTTATGATGTATATTTACCCTAACTGACTGTTAATTTAAGTAAACATACGTTTAGGGTAAATTTACGTGTCGGGTACATTTACAATTAAAATAAAACCAAGCAAATGAACCTCAGTAACAAAAATGCGGTTAAAGAAATTTTGCCTTAAAACGTAATTATCGTCTGGTAATTTAAACCCCCCCCCCCTCCACATTTAAAATATAATTATTAAGTTTCAGGGGTCCGTTTGTGTTCATAATTGCAACAGGGCTAAAATGCTGCTTTATTTTTATGTTTGATTAGGTCTTCAACTTTTTCAAATTTTAAATGAAAACTTTCATTTTCTTAGCTAGAACTTATAAACCATTTACTGGAAGAAGTTTAACTTCACAATTTTTTCACAATGTTCACACGATTGAATTTCTACAAAAATTTGACGAACAAAAATCTTGAGTATATGGTTGCTACGAATTGCTTTGAAGTTTTCTATCATTAGATTGTGTACTGCGTGAATATTGAGCTGAGATTCAGTTAAGAGTTACAGAATGCTAGAAACATTTTTCTCAATATTGACTCAAAATGACTGGAACAGTTTTTTCCGGTATATTGCCTTTTACTTTAACTTTTGCCTAACCTAAGATTATTTTACCTGAACTATTTTACATTAACCGGTTATGTCGGATATGCTTTAACTGTTCTTTATCAGAACATAATTCAACTCGCCCTTATTCTTGGCA
>NW_027452232.1:0-37500 GCF_964194025.1 Convolutriloba macropyga
ATGTGAAATATAGACTAACAATTAGGCTTATAATTAGACTTATATTTAGACATTTAATTAGACTTATAATTAGACTTACAATTAGACTTGTAATTAGACCTATAATTAGACATTTAGTTAGGCTTATGATTAGACTTAGACTGAGTCATTATGAAATACAGTCATAGTCATAGTCAAAGTCATAGTCATAGTCATGGTCATAGTCATAGTTATAGCCATAGTCATAGTCATAGTGATAGATATATACTTATAGTCATAGTCATAGTCTTAGTCATAGTCATAGTCATAGTCATAGTCATAGTCAAAGTCTTTATGAATTATAGTCAAAGACTTATAATTGAACAATAATATTTATTATATAGAAAGGCTTACCTTAAATTTTGAAGAGTTTTTTTTAGATTTAGCTTTGATAAAAAACCCATGAGTAATATCAAAACAGGAGATATAGGAAAAGATATAAGTCTAACTCCAACTGAGATAGTAATGAGAGATCAGACTCCTGGCAACATTAATGAGATTAACGTTAATATTATAGTAAATCTACACCCGTCTGATGGTACTCATTGGATTCTAGTTATAAGAAGAGATGGTAAAAAGATACATTACTTTGACAGTTTCGGTGTTAAGACTCCTCAGTTATTCTTAAAAGAATATGTTGGTCTAGGCTCAGATGAAAGAAAACAACAATATGATGAATCTTATTGTGGTGCGTATTGTTTATGCATGATCTATTTTATTGATAATGGTTATAGAATGAAAAATGCTTTACATACTCTAGTTAATCAAGTTAAATCCCCTGAAGCATATAATGAGTGTTTAAGTTGTAAAGTTAAAGGTAAACTTGGAGTTGAAGTTGGTGTCAATGATATTGTCAATGACAATGACAATGTCAATGACAATGTCAATGACATTGACAAAGTCAGTGACAATGTCAAGGACAATGACAAAGGCAAAGGCAAAGCTAATGACAATGCCAATGGCAATGCCAATAACAATAGCAATAGCAATGGCAAAAGCAATGTTAATACCAAGGTTAATGTTAAACAAGAATCCCCTTATCAGATTATTATTATTATTATTATTATTATTATTATTATTATTATTATTATTATTATTATTATTATTATTATTTTTATTATTATTATTATTATTATTATTATTATTTTTATTATTATTGTGATGATGATGATGATGATGATGATGATGATGATGATGATGATGATGATGATGATGATGATGATGATGATGATGATGATGATGATGATGATGATGAGGATGACGATGATGATGATGATGATGGTGATATAATATTTAGTCGAACCAAACAAAGAAATAAACCTTGTTCATAATGTGGTTGTGGTTGTGTATGTTGTGCATTAACTTCTGGTCTGGGCACATCAACAAGACATAGTACACAAACCAGGGCTGTCACCTCTGTTCCTTCGTCTAATTAATTGATTGATGTTAATGGAAGTCTAGAATCATGGATAACTGATAGGAATATAACGGTCTATGCACACTTACCAGAAAATCTTATATGTATAATATCTGGTCCTAGTGAATGTGGTAAAACAGTCTTCTTAAAGAATCCATTTATACCAGGCATACAAATTGACAAGTTATATATCTTTGGTCCTACTGGTAAACAATATAATGATTTAGAGTATAAAGACACTGTGTTTAATAAGGATATAAAAGAATTACCCCACCCCGATAAACTACCAAAAGATATAAAGAAACTTATGATTTTTGATGATATATAGCTAAGGAACCAATTATTAATGAATACTTTTGTAGAGCTAGACATGAAAATTGTGATGTGATATATCTTAAGTTCTCTGAAGATAGACATAATGTTAGAGAGAGTTGTAATCTATTTTTTTCTCTTTGAACAAACAGGCAAAGTCATCTCTTCTATATATTATGATCACTTTTCTGGATCTCAACTTAGTTGTACTGTTTTAACTAATATATATATGAAAAGGTGTGGTCCAGGCCTTATAATTACATTGTCATTGATAAATCTAAAAATAGATATGATTGTGGTAAACTAAAAATTATTGGGATTGGGGAGTTTTATAGTTTATTAGTTTAATAGTTTCATAGTATTTATGATTAAGTAAAAGACTAAGTCTATAGGGCTTCACCCATGTTCACCATGTCTAAGTCTAAGTCTAAATCTAAGTCTATGTCTAAGTCTAAGTCTAAGTCTAAGTCTAAGTCTAAGACTAAGTCTAAGTCTAAGTATAAGTATAGGTCGAAGTCTAAATATAAGTTTAAGTCTAAGTCTTTATTTATGACTATGAGTAAGTCTAAATCAAATGCAAAGTAAAACTCACTACATCTCCATTAAAATTTATAGGTCTTCCATGCTCACTTTTAATATGAAATTCAATATATTCTATTCTATCCTTTGTTGCATTCTGGTATAAGATATTAGTTGGTATAATATTTATCAAATAACCCGCTGGTTCTGTTAGAGTAAAAGTATATAGTATATCTGTGTTATTACTATTATCTTTAACACCAGATATAACATTACAAGGAATATTAATAGCACTAAACCCATAATATCTGTAATCTTTTGAGATGTATACTAACCTGGTTTTTATACTACTTTCCTAAATCCTAGTAAAGCTATTGAGTTATCTACATCAAAGCTAAGTGCTCGTTGGTTTGTTTCCATTCAACATTTCATTGTATTCGTATCAGGTTGTATTATAACATTTCCATCAGTTTCTTTTTTTATTAATTCTGCTATTTCGATTAATTCATATGTACCTGGTATAACAGCTAAAATACGGGAATTTGACCATGATTCACCTTGGTTATCATATAAAAATTGATTATTCCTTCTATTTACATTGAACACCGAATTATGAACAGATAATCTAATTAAACCTTATCTTGTTGCTAGGTTCAATAATTGTTGCTAGGTTGCTAGGTTCAAGTATAGGTTCAATAAATTTGAACATTTCTGTTGATTTTATCATTTTAAAGGTAAGCGTGTGTTCATCTTTAGTTGTAGTTAGAGCTTCATGTATCTTTTGTTTTTCATATAGAATCCTATTGATCCTATTTACATTAAACACCGAATTATAAACAGATAATCTAATTAAACCTTATTTTGTTGCATTAAGTATAGGTTGAATAAAATAAAACATTTCTGTTGATTTTATCACTTTAAAAGTAAGTGTGTGCTCTTCTTTAGTTGTAGTTAGAGCTTCATGTATCTTTTGTTTTTCTTATAGAATTAAACTGTCAATCATTTTTTAACTCATAGAAATGAACTTTAATTTGGATACAACTTATGGTTATTATAATGACATACACAAAATTAAGATTATAAAATATAAACCAAATAATCTAGCAACAATGAGTACAGATAACACCAACATTATTATCATACTCAATAGAGAAGAGAATCATTTAAATATACCCGATTCATATCTAGAGATAGAGTTTGTTGTATCAGATAATGCTGGTGGTATGTTTGCTAAAGATGCTAATGTCAGATTAGTTAAATTTGGTATTATGGCATTAATCAGATCAATTAAGCTTGAAACTAGTGGTGGTAGGACTATTGAATATATAGATCATTATCAATATAAGCTATTGATGTATAGGCTATTAACTAGTGTTGATGACGAAAATGAGAGTGGTTTTGTAAGAGAACAGGGGTTAAGAGTTAGCTGACTCAAAGGTGATCATGCTGCTGCACAAATAGGTCATAAGTATTTGATGGTTAAGATGAGTGATCTATTTGGATTTGTGAATGATTTAGAAAATATAAAATATGGACTAGGATTTAAATTAATATTAAAAAGAATCAATAATGATAGAGCTCTATTTAGAGTTGGTGCTGGTGTTAGTACAGTAGCTAAAAATGGTATTATTGAAATTAGAGATATATCGTGGTGTGTACCTAGGATTGATCCTAATAATGATAATAGAATTATTGTACAGAAAGGATTAAATAAAACGAATGATATAGACTTCAGTTATTACGAAGAAAAGAAATGTTATAAGAATGTGCACAATGATACTAACTTCTTATTTGATTTAATTATGGAAAGTGGCATGGAAAGACTTCAATATGACATAATTGGTTTTGAGAATAATAATGCTAAAGAACAAATTCATGATGCAAGTATGATTGATATAATGAATTTTATTGAATGTTATTGTACGATTGATAAAGAGTTTTATCCAGAGGATAGAATGAATATTAATTATGGCACTAATAATTATAATGAGGCTTTTAAAGAGATTGTGAATTTTATTAAAGATTATAATGGATTACCTCATAATATTAAACCATATACAATCATAGAACATTCAAAAGTAGTTATAGAATATTTGTATTTGATACTAGATATCAAATACAAATATGATCATATAGGACCACAACCAATACAACTAGTTTCTTTATATTCTCTAGAGATAGTCCTTTAGCTTCAAGTTTAGTTTTGGGTTTAGGCTTAGTCTTAGCCTTAGGTAACGGCTTAGTATTGGCCTTAGGTAATGGCTTTAGCTTAGGTTGGGGAAGAGCGAGCCTTGTTTCACCAACCAAGGGCGAGACCCCTTTAGGTAATGGCTTTAGCTTAGGCTTAACAACAAAAGTGATTATACTTTTTAACTTCCTTTTCATTTTTTTATATACAAATTTATATACAAACTTGAGTAATATAGCAAGTTTAAAACTAGTTTTTATTGCGTTGGTAGTGGGCATTATAATGGTACTATTAATATAAGAGGAGTTGTTACTTAATAAGGAACTAAGATGTTAAAGGGTAGTTGTAGTAAATGTAAAAGAGACAAATCTATGACTCTCAGTGATGCAACAATAGCAGCAGAATGATTGAAAGTTTTCTTTATGAGTGTAGGTAAAGCCGCTGTTTACTTTGGAAAGAAATTTGCTATTAATCCAGTAGGGGCTTTGGAAATAGCTAGTAAGATAGGGAGTGCAGCTGCTAGTAGAAACCCAAGAGCTGCTTTATCGACTGCACCCAATTTAATTAAATTTGCAACTACTGGTGAAGGTATAAGAGTAGTAGAGAAAGGTAGAGGGTTTTATTTAGGTACTAAGAAAAGATGATTTTTTATATTAGAGTTTAAATATTAGAGTTTAAAAACAACTATATTAGAGTTTAAAAATTAGAGTTTAATTTTAACTATATTAGAGTTTAAATATGACTATATTAGAGTTTAAATATAACTATAACACTGATTGTAGCTATGGGTATAACTATGACTAGATTTATCTAACGGTAAATAATAAAACTAGTATTATTATTACAAAACACACTATTGTAACTAAACACTAATAGCTTTATTTTAAAAAACACTCTGCTTGTTTTTCTTATTTTTCTTATATTCTACATATACCTTAACTCATCACCTTCAATTACCTTAATTCATTATACTCATCATTATCTATTTTATTAGCATTCATTGATTTTTTATATAGTTTATTAAACTTGTCGCTAAACTGTTTACTTAAAATATACATTTGTGAACACTTTATAATTTTATTTCTTTTTTTAGTATTAATTGATTTTGATAATGAACCACAAACAGTTGCTGTAGCGAAAGCTGTAGGTAAAGAATAAGGATGTTGATGTTGCAGTTGTTGCTTTTGATGATAATAATATATCTGTTATCTCAGCCACGTTAATATATTTCTTATATCTACTTAACTTCTTATTATAGTTATTATTTTCAGTTTCATGATATTTTTTGGTAACTTTTATAATGTTAATATTGCTATTAAATTTATTATTAGCCAGGATTTTATCGTTTATGTATTGTTCTGAGAAGGAGCTAAGATGAGGATAAAGTAAAGGTGCACTTGCTTTAGTTTCTTCCATTATAATATTTAAAATATTTTGCTTTACTTATACTTAGTCATAGTCATTGTCATACTGATAGTCATAGTCATACTCATAATCAAAGTCATAGTCATTGTCATATTCATAGTCATATCTGTATAGTAAAATAAATCTCAATCTCTTTAATTATATCTTCTTGATTAAAATCATAATGCATCTCTAGTCTTGCTCGTTCTTTGTTATCTACTAGCTTTTTTTCTAATAATTTAGCTATTATATATTGCGATATTGTCTTTTTATTCTTTATAAGGGCTTCATCTATAAAACAAATAGTCCTTTCATTAACTTCTTCAAATTCCTTTGGACCAGTAGTGAACTTATCATCTAGCTTTGTGTTAGTAATATTCTGATTTAAGCTTTTATTATCAATCTCTAGTTTTAATTGATTATACTTAGAGATGGTATCATAAGCAACTTTATTACAAAAGTTAACAGTAATTGTAATTTCATTTGTTGATTTGATAAACTCATTAATTAGTTCTTCAATAACTGGTATTTTGTTTAGTTGTAATGGTTTCGTTGTATTTTTATCAAAATCATCCTTTCTTAGTTCAGTATACTTTTACTTAAAATCTCTGTTTTTTTTATTGGATGATAATAAGTTATTGTCACAATACTTTTTATTAAAAACATTTTTTTCATCCTTGGGTGGGTTTTTTAAATAACTTTATAGGTATCCTTCATGTCAATATTATCGTTATCTTCTAAGAAAATTTGACGGGCCTTATTTGTTGTTAGATTATTGCTCATTGCTGAACCGAGAAGCGGGTTTTCCGATTGTTGTTTAGCCTGGTTGAATCTATTTAATGTTATCTTTGTTTTTGTTTACAGAAATGTTTGAATTTACCTTGTAGATGACCGTAGGTCTATTCAGCTTGCTGGCTTATGACCGGAGGTCTATATCTAAAGATTCCAAAACTCTTTTTATCAGATTCAAAATCGAACTCAGATTTTAATAGTTCTTGTTCATAATGTTTAACTTCTATTATCTCTCCATTAATATCTTCTATCTTATATGTTGGCGGTTGTGTTTTTAAAACTTCTTTAACTTTAAATAACTCTCTATTCCAGTTAGAAGTGTATCCTTTAGAAAAGATATTACGTTTGTCAGTATTCCTGACATAATCACCAACTTTAAGTTGGGCGTAGCCAAGTTAAGCCTTTGGTTTAATCTTAGTAGAAGTAGATATAATATATCTAACTTTAGCAGGAGTATTAGAAACATCAACGGGTGTCATATTAATAGTAGAGTGAATGTTAATGTTATATGTTTTAACAGCATCATTTAATACACTTACCCAATTACCATCCCCATTGATGAACATTGGTTTAATAATTATGTGTAATAATGTTCTATTAAATCTCTCTATGAATACGGCCTTTAAATCACTATAAGTAGAATATAATTAAGTTTCATACTTTGTAAGTAAAAATTTAAATGTTTGATTGTAAAACTCACTACCTCTATCTACTCAAAAATTTTTTGGTTTTCGACTTTCAGAGCCACCATGTGGACCCTCACCTAATACAATCTTAAAAACATTAGTTTTAGATGAACCAGATTTTTTCTTCAATGGAATAGCCCATGAATATTTTGCGAATATATCTATAACTGTTAATATAAACTTTTAATTGTTATTGTATTTATTTAGAGATGACTTATCAATTAAACCAGCTGACCATGTTTCATCTTCATATAAGGGTGTCATTCTTTCTCTTCTATCCTTTGTTATTTGAGGACTGAATACTTCTTTAGCTACTGGTTGTTTAGTTTTAATTGTGCTTTGTTGTTTCATTATAGGCTTACACATGGACATGGTTGTATGCTTACTCATGGACGTAGTCATAGCTTTGCTCATTTACCATAATTAAAAACAAAACGGTGTAGTTGATATTGATTAATAATTTTCATAGATAATAGTTGTTTAGATATATTTAACATTTCATCATATAAACCATCATGACCAGCTTTTGTTTCTAGTATAAGTAATTCTAATCTTCCTGTTAAGTTGTTGGAGGAGTTACAGCTATGATTGTCGAGTTTATCTTTAGTTAAACCACTGCCATAGATTTTATCTTCTACCCCCAGTATACATTTTGTTGTTCTATATCTACTGCTTTTCTTATCGCCGTTTTAAATCATATCCAATATCTAGTAAAAACATTTCAATTTTGTTTTCATCTTCCTCGATATCATCATATGTAACATTTGGTTTAGTAAGAAAGTTAGTAAATCCTTCTGATAAATCATATATATTATCTTTAACAAAAAATGCACCCTGCTCTAGAGTTATATTAACACCATTCAATTTATATCTCTTATTAGGTAAATGCACGAGATTTATTTTAATTGAGGATTAGTTTGAGCCCCCATGTCATGAAGAAATTTGGCTGTTTTTGTATCAACATAAACTGGTGCTATATTTTGAGTTTCCTTAGTGGTTTTATCAGGCTTCATTAATGCTTCATTAGACATCATTATTGCCTTGTTTCTAGTTTGCTCTATCATCTTAATTTGTTTATCTAACTGTCGATTTTGCCAATTTATTGCTCTTAATGTATCTTTTAATCTATTCTTTCTGTTTAGTTTTTCTAGTTTATTTAATTCGATAAGTTTAATTAGCTTTGTCATTTTTTTTATATATAAAATAATATAAAACTAATATAAAAATAATATAAAAATAATATAGAAATTAAGGTTCTAAACCATTTAGATAAATCATTATAAATCTTTATATAATCTAATAGCAGCTTCAATAAACTTTCTATCATCATTATTAGCTAGTTCAAGACTTTTATTATTGATGCCTCTTTACTTTCATCTAACCCTAATTTTATTAAATAGCTCTATTGGAGTAGTATTAATCTTTTTTATTAAATCTCTTTTAAATAGATATAGTCTCTTATCATGAGGATAGCTTTTAATATTATTTACATAGAATCTTTTATCATCAATGTTATTCAGACTTCTTTTACTAGTTTTTATTGTTGACATCTAATCCCCAACTTTTTTTCACTCTACAGTCTTCTACAATTCTTTCTTTATTATCCATTAATGCAATTAATGAATTATAGTAATCTCCATGTTTGCCATTGTTTTCTTTCTTTATTCCTTTCTCTTTTGCTGTTCTGTTCTTAAACGGGTTCATCCTTGGGGTTCAGCCTGGGTAACTAAGCTGTTAGTCTCTGGTTTTAATACTATGAAAATTTCTCTCTCTCTACTTCCAAGTTCATGTTTGAATTTGCCTGGGACTTTATTATTAGTTTTGATTGGGGTATCAAGATTGCTTAAGTCCATGTATTTATCATCAACATTACCGTCGCTAAAGTTTATTACAAAGCTATCAGTATCCATATAATGCAGCATTAGATCTTTGAGTGATGGTTGTAATACATCATAAAAGAATTCATACATGCAGAGTTTGCTTAATTCTAATACTGCTGAGCCCAAGTATATTGGTTTATCATATTGTATTTCTTTTTTAAAGAATTCTATTAGAATGTAACTATCGTATCTAATTATGTTTAAATGTTGGTTTTTACAGCTTTAAGTATTTCATAATCATCTATGCTAATCTTAGCTTCGAAATAGTTCAATAGGTTCTCACAATTTTTACCAAATAGGGAATTATTCATTAACTTGAATATATCCTTCTCAGCCACAGTTTTAGCTTCTGCTCTCATTTTAGTATTGAGTTCGATATAATCTCTAACAATATAATCTTGTTTAAATTTAATTATTCTCTGAACACTTTAGTAACCTTTATACCCATCTTAACAACAAACTTTAACCTTCTGTATTCTACTGGATATTCATATTTATTACTCTAATCTAATATTAGTTTCTCACTTTTTGAAGAAGTTGGAGGTTTTGTTTATATCCTAGTTCATTATTCTCTACTTCTCTTCTATGAGGTAGTAGTTGGAAGTTGGTAGTTCTAATTTTACATTCATTAGAGAATCACAGATAAGCCAGTAGCCATAATCACTATCATCTTGAGTGTTTAAAACACCGTCTAGAGTACAATCACTAAAGCTGAAGTCTTTATATGACAGCTTTTGCATTAGTGCGTAACCGTATAAGTTATTAGTATCGATGTACCATATGGACCTCCGGTCATTGGACTTCGTCAATGCTGGGGAAGGGCAAGCCTTGTTACACCAACCAGGGCCAAAGGCCGCTTCACCATGCTCTGCGATAGACCTATTACTTTGAATTTGACTTTGACTAAGACTTCTATTTTTAATATATCAATTACCCATAACATCACATATACCACCTCTCATTGCAATAATGAAATCTTTTAGCAATTTGTCATCTTGTTTTGTATCTAATTCAACTTCTCTTAATTTGAGGAAACAATCAAAGCTGAAACCAGGTAGACTGATATAATGCAGAGGATTGAGTTCATAAATGTCTATGTTTAACTTAACAACAAGATTGAAGCAATGTTCTAATATTCTGACATCATTCTCCATATGCTCTAGTGTCAATTTTTTTACCTGCTTTCATATTATTTTAATTATTAAAATTATCAAAATCTGCTTGAGTTGGTAGCTTGGCTGTTAGCGATGATCTAAAGTCTTCTATCGATAGATTACCCAATTTATTTTTATAGCTATTCTCATCCTTAAAGTACTCATAGGGATATAATAATTTGCATTTAACTTGATAAACATTTGCTCTTTTATACAAAGACATTGTCATAAAATTGTAACTGTCTATAAACTTTAGTATACCTACTCTAAACATTCTAGCTTTACCATTAGTACTAGGTAATACATCAACCCTTCTCTTATTTCTCCTATTTTTATTCTGTTTAAATATCTCATTAAATATTAGATTGAAGTCATAGCCTTTGCCATTATGAAAAATAACTGGAAAGAAGTTTTGTTGTTTATAGTTTAAGGTACAAATAATTCAAGCAGGACCTCTCTAATTACCTCTTTCATGACATTGAACTCTAACTTTTTTAATGCAAGGTTTATTACAAATACGACAAGTGTTATTGGTATCATGATATAAATAATCTTCTTTATTAAATATTATAGGTTTGTTTAACTTGAAATTATTCTCAGTTTCTATTTCCATTACATCTCTGACACAATCTTTGACACAGTCTGGACTAAAATATGATTTGTAATCACCATTCCAACTGAAGCCAATGGCATTAGGTAGATGGCCAGATGTTTTATATGTATTATCACCAATTTTTTCATTAATGCCAACCATATAACATTCAATATCGTTGTAGATGACATTCATCACTTCTTGTTGTCTGTATTGGTTCTTTAATTTGATTTGTTTTAATTTAGGGCACACAATCTTTGTCTTGATTTGTGTACAGCATTCATGAGTTTCATATGTTTGTTGAGTGGGAAATCAAAGAGAACAATAATCACAAAACCAATGATTCGTGTTTTAGGTTTAAGGTCCTTCCAATAATACTTCTATGTTTTTAATTAAAGCGGCGTGTTCATTCCAGACTAGTATTCTTACATTCTAACGACCTTTGACGAAGTTTGAATATTTCTGTAATACTTCTGTTTTAGTATTTTGGGACTTTGTCGATGTTGGGAACCAAGGCTGGAGGCCCTTACACCATCCTCAGTTGGGGGCTTATCCTCTGTTGTAGGTTTATCTTCTGTTGTGGGCCTATCCTTAATTATAGGTCTATTTTTTGTTATAGACCCATATCTAGTTAAAGGCATAAAAAACCAAATGTTGATGTTATATTTATTCTTCAATCTTATTAAATAATCATTAGTGTTTTCATTATCTTCCCAGTCATCAACCAGGTTATTAATATTTTTAATTTCTCTGGTTGCTTGATCAGCTGCAGGGAATAATGTAGCTGTAATACATAATCGCAAGCAGTTAAAATTATTGTTTCTAATATTTAATATCGCATTAGTTTTACTTCTTAGTCCGAGTGGTAGATCAGTATGAGATCCTAATGATGGCTTAGTTCTTTGTATGTTTAATTGCAAGTCTTATATTCCTATAATTTCATAATCGTAACCATAGCCTTCATATGTTTCTTTAACATGATCAAGTCATTGGCTTAGATTCAGTCGATGGTCTTTAGTCATATATTCATCTGTTCTAAAGTTTATTTTAATAGTCTTTGCGACCCCTTCTTCACCACCTCGACCTCCAGGAGTTCTCTTTCTATATACGCAATTAGCAGTGACCTTACATTTATAGAATTTAATTTGTTTGAACCCGTCTAATATGTAATCTATTGTCTAAGTAATATCTTTGATACAAAGGTCATCAGGTGTAGTAATATATAACTGTCTTTGATTGAAGCTTGATTGAATATTAAAATTATTGTCCTGGGCTATGTTTTCGCTCCAGTGTATATTCATTTGAGTTTGTAGACCTATATCATTTTTGAAATTTTGGCCACAGACGCAACATTGGACTACAGTTGGGGGGCCAAGGGCGAAGCCCCTTTGGGGTTTAGCCCTAGTTTCAAGTTCAATTTTAGACCCAGTTTTAGTTTGGGGTTTAGCCCTTGTTTCAAGTTCAATTTTAGACCCAGTTTTAGTTTGGGGTTTGGCCCTAGTTTTGAGTCCAATTTTAGACCCAGTTTTAGGAACGAGAATGTAGTCATCTTCTTCTGGGTCATACACTGTCCCCATGTTTTCAAGTATAGGTCTAATTTTAGTTTGGAGCATAATCACGGCTGGGTTTGTGGAAGTGAAGCCGTCTCAGCTTCATCAAGATCCATAATCATATCCCTCGCTCTTTTTTGGTGGTCACTCGATAAAGTGTGTTTTAGAAAATCCTTCATCGAATTGAAAGATAAATTACAGATATCACAGAAGTTTACATTACTGTTTGTTGAGTGAAACATGGTGTATTTTATTAGGGAAGTTTTTGGAAAAAAATAATTTTTCAAAAATAAAAAATAAAAAATGAACTGTGATAAGTGTGAAAATTAACTTTAGATGGAGTGTTGTAATGATTGTAAAGAATTAGATTAATGCTGCTATATGTGCAATGACCTAGTTAAAGTAAAAGATTATATTAAAGATTTAGGAGAACATTATGTTAATCCAGATCAATATCTAGAGTGTAATATGTGTAATGTTTATAAGCGTACTTCTTTCTTCAGGTTTAGAAATGGGAGATGCAGATTATGTATTTATCTGCATAGATATAGATATAAACATACCAAAGATAGATTCAAGGAATATGCTGAAAAAGTTAATATAGAAGTTTAGAGTTAAGTTGAATTTGTGCAGATTATCCTTGAAGTTGTTACACGGTCTCTCTAGTTACACTGAAAAACACTAATCACTGTGTTTCCACCGATCTCAGTGTTTTTGAATGTATACCCATCACAGTGTGTCCCATATATAGTCTCACAGCAGGGATCATCCTTATTAAGAATTGTGAATTTGGTTTTTTTGTCTCACTTAGTTTTATAGTAATTCATTAAATCCTGAAAGGCGGCTTCGCCGATCGGGGGACGTTCACTGGAGTCAGTGAGGAAGGAACCCCAAACATTCCGTTTGCTAAAGCATTGCTAAAGCAACTTAACTAGACTCGATGGTTAAACCACTACACCAAGTGACACAGAAAGTTTTAGTTCTAGATTGATTAAGTTTTGATTAGGGGAAAATTTGAAAATTTTATTATTTTTTTTTGCAAGTTGGTTTACGTTCTTTTTACACGGTCTCTCTAGTCACACTTGTACTTGCATATGTTCACTGGAGTCAGTGAGGATAGAACCCGAACTATCAGTCTGATAATTATAATTACCCGCTTAACTCTGTACTAGTGGATTGCACTAAGTGAGACAGGAAATGATAGATAGTGTATATAGTGGATATACACATTCAACCTAGCACGAATACACGTTATTGTTGAGTGGTTGGTTGGATAGAACCTTTTCCCCACTACTGGTTAGGCCAATGCGTATTTGTACTTCTGATTAGCAAAATAAAAATGATGTGACCAAATAAGTCAGTACTTTTTGAAGAATGCTGGGAAATAACCGATCTTTTCATAAAAAGGCCTGTGAAGAACAATAAATATCAACCATATCACGACATCAAAAACAGTTAACTACCATTTAGCAGTGACCAACACTGACTGCTAACCAACTGAAAGATTGCCAAATTTCTATGCGAACTCTCATCCTATCTCTCTCGTTTACTCCCTCCCGCTCTTTCCTACAAACAAACAACGCGAATATTGCCTACACATATGCACTCATATACAAACACCCACAAAAGCACACACAAGGCAGACAAACACAAAAATGCAAACCAAACCATTTTCTTTTTTTAAATTTCGTCTTTAATCGTGGTTCGTCAACGTTCATTTAAACGTTTTTGGTTTTATTTGTAAAACTAAGTGCGGACTTTAAAACTGTAAGTGTGGCTGAAAAAATTTAAACGACCTTTTCTGATGTTTTCATTTTCGTTCTTGATGTTTCAAGAGTAAATGGCCCAATTTTTATTTAAGAATCTCCCAGTTGCAAAACCCACTGAGTTTAATCAACAAAAATGTGAATTTGAACCTATTTTTAACCACAATTTGTTGCAAATTTTGAGTGAGTTTTCCAATTTTTAACAATTTTCTACAGTTTTTGCACTCTGCTCAACTCGTTTCCAATTTGGGGATATAAAACTATGTTCATTGAAGCTTAAATTTGGCACCATTTAAGAGTTTTTGGCATTAGTAACTTATCCGTTGTTGCGTTTTCACTCTTCGGAGCATTTTATGAGAAATTGAATATTTTAATAACTTTTCTAAGAAATGAAAAAACTCTTGTAACAAAATCCTTATTTTTTGAGGAGTTTAACAAGTATATATCAATTTATTTTATCTTATAATGAACATGCCCACAAGGTGCAAAAGAGTAGTTCGAGGTCGAGTTTCAAAACACAGGGAAGTCAAAAATTTTTCTTCTGTTTTAAAAAAATTATGAACATATGTATTAAGTGTTTCCAGCTGCTCCACAAGTTCTCTTACCCTTAAATTATTTTGTGTTTCGCCACACCAGAGCAGATTCGGTCGAGCGATTTGTTCTGAGACTATAAGGAAAACAATAAAAACGATAAAACTGTGTTTTTTTTCCAAGCATCAACTGTTTGTAAACAAATGAAGTGGATAGTTTTGAGGAATAAGGGCAAATTTTTTTCCGAAAAGAACTCTAGAATTTAGAAAATATTTCATTCTTCTGCTTATTTTTTTCCATTTTCAAAATAGAATTTCACTAATTTAAAATCTCTAAATTGTTCGAAGTCTTCTATTTTCCAAAAATGAGTTCGATAAAAAATAAACATTGGAGTTTTGCTTCGTCCAAAATTTTTTATTCTGCAGAAAACAGAGAGTTCGATAAACAACAGAAGTTTGAAGAGAATTTCGCGTAAAAAAATTGAATTTTTTCGGAAATTTTGTTCAAATAGTTTAAATCGTGATATTTTTGGCTTGAAACTCTAACGATTTACAATTGACAAATACAACTCCCTTTAAAAACTTAACCATTATTGTGACAATTTTCACCGTGTTTTCAAAATTTCGCGCAAAATTTCACAGAGAGATCTTTTAATTCCTTTTCATTTTTTACTTCAAAATTTTAAATGGTTCTCCCTTTTTGAAATTTTTGGGATTTTCGTAGAGATCAAAACTAGATACTGAGGGCTAAAAATTGGTGTTTTTTCTTTTTTCTCTAAGATGTGTAAACATTTGTCCAGAGTTTAACTTTTTGAACTGAATAAGCGGATATTGAAACTGTTAAGACAATCCTTAAAAGATCAACCCACACAATTTGACATCATCTTTCTATGAAAATGTTTTGCGGGTATAGTATTTCCATACATGAGGTCTGAAGATTTTAAGCAAGAGCTTGCTAAGAAGGGGAGAAACTGAGAGATTCAGGCGATTCTTCGTTGGATACTTTGCTCCCACTCTGCTACCAATGCTTCCTAAATATCTCCCTTTTCTACATTCTGCAACTACATTCTCCTACAACTAATAACATGATCTTAAAGTCAAAAGTAATGCCGTTTCACAGTGCTAAGTCAATAATTTTCTGTGATAAAAACTAAATGTGCTATAATTCCGAGTGAAGTTGAGTTTTTCCTTAGATTAGATGTACATTTAGTTTGTAGAATTGTACACGGAACTCTCCTGAAATTTATGTTGGAATGAAACTGTTTTACTGCTAACTCAGTCAAATATTTCGGACAGCTGTTTGAAGAAATAATATGAAAAGAATGATTGATATCTCGTGTTTATGCTCTCAGCACCATTCCCCGACAAAACACGCGTTGAAGGACAACATTATACGAAAGAGATGGATCATCGCATCGTGGATTTCCTCTCTTTGGGTTTTAAAACAAAGTAGGTCCATCGATCAAAGCTCCAGTAAATATTTTTTAAGGTGTAATAGTTTTAATTGACAATTAACTTGGTTAACATAACGGTTGTTATCAATATAACAGATCAACAGTTTATGAGTCTCATTTCAACAGCATTTTTTCTTTTTTCCACGTGTAAAATGTTTGTTTTTATTCTCTCCACTGTGATCAGGTAAGAATAAAAATAGTAGAATTGCATATTAATAAGTTATCCAGTAAATATTGGATTTGGAGCAAAAAGCGAAGCTTTGTGGTTAAAAAAAAACGTTCTTCCGACCCCTAAATACCAAGAATGTCACCGTAGCTGGTTTTGTTGCAACATCTAATTTGAGAGATTCCAGTTATCCTGCGCTCTTTATTTTGTCGGAATTAACCCAAAATGAAAACATCTTGACAATGACTAGTGAACTACGTGACCAAATAAACAGCCCAGAAAAACTGTTTGAACAAACTTTTTTTTAAAAAAAATCTCAGGTGGAGCTCATCGCCCGCAGATCTGAGGACATTTCGAGCACAAACTTTGGATCTAAGGTGCCAGCAAATGTAAGCAGGCGAGCAATATCTCTGAGAAGGCACAGAAATGAGTCAATTATTTTTCAATCACTCTTTTGCCTGACTAATACACTCCGCGTATACCTAACTCCAAGTGCGTTTGAGTACTGGACCAGTATAAATGCAATACCTAATAAATGCAAAATCTTCGTAACTGAATCATTGATGATTCATGTCACTTTTCTGACTTGCCAGACTTGCGTTCAGTCTAATTTTACAATGGTCAGACTTGGGCCAAGAACAAAAACAAAGTTCCGTGCTCGCCCTCACCCTAGACGTTTGTCCTTCTTTCTGCACCACCACCACCACAGCTAAAAGTTTTACTTTTGTGCCAATATTATACGATTAAAAGAAGCAATTTCCAGCAAGAAAGTGATCAAAATATATTAAATGGGAGACTTGCAATTACAATTGCCCAGTACTGATTAACACTTGCAATTCGGTACGGGCTAACCAAAGTTTGCTTGATAGACTTGTGAATAATGTTTCATTAAAGAGTCGGAAAAATCAATATAAGTTCTATAAAAGCGGCTGCTTTAACTCTTCTGCATTTTTTGCTAAGTCGCAAAACTCAATACTGAAAAATACACGAAAGCCAAAGACTTATAAAAAAAGAAATTTGAAAGTTTGTGTTTTCGGTTTTCAAAAACTATGCGGGACCGAAAACTATCAAACAGAAATAGATTTTTGGCCAAAATTAAATTCCTTGAAAACTCTGTGTTTAAAAACGTCCGATAATAACGTTTTACAAAAGTAAAATCAAAATTTTTTTCCAGAAGTTTTCCAGAAAAAAACTTATGTTTTTGACAGACTTGCTAACTTTTCATTGAAATGCAAACCAAAAACGAAAAACTCTGAACTATTGAGAATTGCTGTTCTTCAGGAAAGAAATTTTTCAAAATGAAAAAAACTAAATACTTTAAAGGGTTTCAACAAGAAATCACCTTAGAAAAAATCACAATCGGACTGTTCTACCTGATTTTTTTTGGTAATTTGTATGTTGGATTTCAGTTATCAGTACTTGAAAACTTCTCTTATTTCAACTGGAATGATTGTTGCTCAAGAGATTGCTGTAATTTGACAGGTATAATTGTTCTCACTCATGACAATTCTATAGGTCTTCGATTCTTGGAAGAATTGTAGGTACGTCCTTGTAATATGAAACAAAAAAATTGGCTATTTAAATTGTTTAAATACCTGGCATGTCATTTTACCCCCCAACCTACCCCATCTTGAATAGCCAATTCTGTTGTCATGCCTTCAAGCTGTTTAATAGAAGGGAACAGTGAATATATATATATATATATATATATATATATATATATATATATATATATATACATATATATATATATATACCTTAATCCTATGAGGATATCAAACATTGTGTCATAGTCCCTACAACTGAACTAGTTAATAGGCGAGTGACCTTTTATCAAATATTAAGATAGGGTGTTGCGGATGCAACTTCAAGATGGCCAATAACGGAAGTTATGATGACTTGCCTCAAAAAACTTGACTTCATGTCCCACATTGCTAACTGTCAGTTACCAAAAAACATGGAAACAAAACATCTGAATTTGACTTTTTCAATGCTAGAAATATGTTTTTCACTACATATTAATGGTAACTAACCGACATTCAACCTTCTGATGTTACAATTACAGACGCTAACGATTACTTGGTTGTGACAAGAGCAGACAATGATCTCCTGCATGGATTTTTTACTGGAATCAGATAACACCAAGGACAATTCATTTTGGAAGTTGGGTTTCAGACGTCACCCCTACAAGAGATTCTAGTTCTTTTTTACTGGTTTCAGACGTCACCAGCAGAAGTCCGCCCGAGGTCTCAGACGCCACCTCTGATGTCCTGTTCCCCGGTTAAATCGAGCCAAAAATCTCTAATTTTTTCGACAAAAAGCCATCAAAAAATTGAAATTTGTCCCCCAAAAACTTGTTTTCTGTTACTATAACACATCGATTGATAAACTTTGACTAGTTTTATTATTCTAATAGCAAGTAAAAGCAATTTAACTACTTTGAAAGTAAAATTTGGTGAGAAAAAGGCCAAAAATCAGAAAAACGGTCAAAAATCAGAAAAATCAAAAAATCCATTTTGATTTTCTGATTGCATATTCTAATGAAGTACCAAAAAAGCCTTCGAACTATTTTTTGAGCTAGTTTTCAAATAGCGAGAAGGCCATTCTAGTCGATATATCATAATGGAGTCTTAGAAACAAGAAATGTTAGTAAATTTTTTCTGAAATCAGAAAATTCAAAAAACCCATTCTGATTTTCTGACCACATATCCTGTTGATTCACAGTATAAACTGTTAATCTAGCCCTGTGAGTTTGTTTTGAAGTAGCCAGAAACCCATTTTAGTCGATGTATTGCACAGGGATCTCAAAACCAAGAAATGTTAGAAAATTTTTTCTGAAATCGGAAAATTCAAAAAACCCATTTTGATTTTCTGACACCATATCTTATTGATTCACAAAATAAAATCTTAAACTATCTTTGTGAGTTAGTTTTACAGTAGCCAGAAAGCTATTTTGGTCGATATAGTATACTGAGTCATCAAAAACGAGAATTGTCAGAAATTTTTTTCTGAAATCAGAAAAATCAAAAAACCCATTTTGATTTTCTGACCCCATATCTTATTGATTCACAAAATAAACTCTTAAACTATCTTTGTGAGTTAGTTTTGCAGTAGCCAGAAAGCTATTTTGGGTCGATATAGTATACTGAGTCATCAAAGACAAGAACTGTCAGAAAATTTTTTCTGAAATCAGAAAATCAAAAAACCCATTTCGATTTTCTGACCCCCATACCCTATTATTTCACAAAATAAGCTCTTAAACTATCTTTGTGAGTTAGTTTTGCAGTAGCCACAAAGCTATTTTGGGTCGATATAGTACACTGGGATCTCAAAAACAAGAAAGATCAGGAATTTTTTAAAATTTCTTCTGAAGCCAGAGAAATTAAAAAAAAACTCTGATTTCCTGACCTTATATCCTGTCTATTTGCATTTTTGAACTCTTATGCTAGCCCTGTGAGTTAATTTTACACTGGAGAGAAAGCTATTTAGGTCAATACATTGAATTGTGATCTCAGTAACGCGAATTGCCAAGAAAACTTTTTTGATATCAGAAAAAATTCAGAAAAATAGTTTATTTTTCTGACTACACAACGCCTTGAGAAGCAAACCAAGTTGTCAAACTAGCCCTCTGACTTACGGTGCAATTGCCGAAAGTTGATATTTAGTAGATATATTAGTCAGCCTCAAAAAAAGGGAAGTTAAAAAGGCCTTTCGAAAAAAAAAGAAAAGAAAAACGGTTTCGATTTTCGGACTGCACAAAAAAAACTAAATTGTAAATCAACCAGTCTAACTCATTTTTTGAGTAAAATTTTGAATTTGTCTCAAAATATTTCTCTTCGAATATATTATATTCGGAGTCTGGAATCAATAAGAGTTACAGAAAAAAGTTCGAAACTGGTTTCTTTGAAAATAGAAAACAGTTATTACAAAATCCCAAGAACACCTCCGATAAAAAAGCAAAACACATAAAACAACTTCCCAGCTAGAACAAAGTTCTGATTTTTTGAAAGATTTGCAAAACGATATATATAAAATATAGCCTTCAGCAAAAAAAACAAACGCAAAAATTTTTCCTCTGTTAACTTTAAGAACCGTTTAATTTTTTCCTTGTCCGCGGTCACAAACGTCACCGATAAGAAGTCCCTATTCCCCTGGTCTCAGTAGTCACCAATCAGAAGAACAAATTTTGCACGGTTCCAGTAGTTACCGAGAAGCAATCGATAATTTTTACTGGTTTCAGAAGTCACCATTGTAATATGAGAAGGCTTTTCTTTTTGGTATCAGTAGTCACCCCATTTAGAAGATTTCAATTATTTCAAGAAGAGCAAAACATCTCTCAAGCACCTCAAGCAGTTCTACACAGTAAAGTCCTCAGTGGGTTTTCCTAAATCAACACAAAGACAACTCAACAACCAACGTTTTTTCTTGTAACCCTCGTTGCCTACTCGCTCCGCAAAAAAAAACATTATATAATTTTTTTTCAGCAGTCTCCTTTTGGGCTTCTCGTAAAAGTAAAACAGTAGAACTAATAGTTTTTTGCTTACATTCAGGGAGAAAGCACAAACTAAAGTTTACAGTCATTGTCCGAAAAAAAACTATTTGAAAACAAAAAAGAAAACCTATTCGTAGCAGTTATTTGGTCCTGTTAAAAAAAGGACGATAAACGTTCGAACGATTTTTTCTTTTTTTAGTAAATAAAGTCTACTATAATTAGCACCATCACAACCTTAAGATTCTTGTTTTTGAAAAAATTTGCGTCGCTGAACTTTTATAGGAAATTTTTTTGGCTGATTAGCCAAATTAGATTTTGACATCAAAAGTTTGTCGCTGCGGTTTTTAGCCGTTTTCATTTTAACCTGAAAGACAAGCATGACAGCAGCAACAACAACCGAGATCAAAGATGTCACAAAGGAACAACGACGAGTGTCAGTTTGCAGTAAATATGTTTAAATCAACGGAAAGTTCTTTGAAAAGCCAGCTTGAATTGTTACAGAACGAAATAGACGATATAAAGAGCTTCCGATAATTAAAACTACTGATAAACAGAGCCAAAACGCTGCAAACAGAATTGGACAAGAAGACAGAAGCAGTGTTGAGGACCAAGCCTCACCAGAGTACAGCAACTTCGATTCTCGACAGACAGAAAGCCCTAACATCCAGACTGCAGCAATCCGAACTGGAAGTTGACACATTGGACGATGATGGTCTATTAAGCCAGTCCTCAACAAAATTTCGCGATTACCTCACAATTCTCTCTCGCCCAAGCAGCCGACGACTGGATTCAGAACGATCAACACCAACACGTAATGTTATCACTGAAGAAACATTTGTCGAGCAAGCAGCCAGTTCACAACCGAACGACACAACAGTCTTCATTAATCCATCGCCCATTCCTCCAAGAACAGTCAAGCCATCAGTGTTCCTGAACAACCAGCAAATCCAGGATCTTCTTATAAGCCACTTGATAAATCAACAACAAAATTTCAATCAACAGAACAGAAACCAGTTTGTTGACTCCAACTCAACACATCATGCTAGTCATTATCATCCA
This sequence comes from Convolutriloba macropyga, assembly GCF_964194025.1. Classification (NCBI taxonomy): domain Eukaryota; kingdom Metazoa; phylum Xenacoelomorpha; order Acoela; family Convolutidae; genus Convolutriloba; species Convolutriloba macropyga. The sequence continues at coordinate 21,980 of NW_027452232.1, forward strand.
ATGGCATCAAACACCCTGGAACAACCCAATACTAATCATCAGCGAGAAACCTTAATTTTGCCGCCTCTCAACAAGTCAGACTTGGATCATCACTTGAACCAAGAACCCAATTTTCTAACGGCAAAGGATTTAGAATTCAGCGGTTCTCAATCCAAACAAAAGCAGTTTGTTAACCGTTTCAGTTTATTTTTGACCCCTGAAAGTCAGAGAGGCTTCCGAAACGTCAACGTACCTTGTCCAACCCTTCACGATAAATGTGGTAAACCATTCCTTGGCAAAACAATTATTGACAAGCCTCTTAATCATGGACCTGAATACTCGACAATAGATCAAAACCCTCACTCATCTAAACAAAACTACGTTCAGCCTATGCATTATTGTTTCACAAACAATCTACAACCAACAGCAGCTCCAAAGGTAGTTTCGGACGTCCAGAGCTATTGTTTTTCAAAAGAACAAGATGTTCAACTCAAACCTCAAAAACCTGAAAACAGTTTTGTGCAACGTGTCAGTTCTTTCAACATCGGTCCCAATGATCCTGTAAAAAACACAAACTTGACAATTAGCTTCCCAATTCAGATATTAGCAGTTCAAAGGCCTTCTGTTTACACAACTACTACCCCAGCGCAAGCAAACATCCAGTCAGTTCAGAGCGATCTACAACTTCTTACAACGCATTCCACAACCGCTCAAGAAGCGAACAAACCAGTCCATAGCTTCAATCTGGCTACTCAAAACAGTATGGTGGATATTGGCCAGAACAACACAAACGCTTATTTATCATATCCTTTACCCATCAAGAACATGGCAGCTGAACTCGCTGTAAATCAAAGTCATTCAAACAACGAAATTTCGCACTCGCGACCTCCACCTCTACCTAATCTTTATCCAACTAACATCTTGCCAACTTAAAGCGTAAGGCAGCATCAGGCTCCAGTGTTTGCTATAACAGGACAATTTGTCCCCTCAATGACCAATAGTGAACTTCAGCCAACATCCGTCGACCTAAAATGCTCGGTCAAATTGCCGCCATTAAAATTGCAAAATTTTAATGGTAACCCCATGCACTATCACGAGTAGATAAATATTTTTTTCTCAATGGTTCACAATAACGTTTCAATTACTGATTCACACAGAATAACCTACCTACAGAATTCAGTGTCGGGGAAGGCGAAGGATCTGATACATGCTTACTCTTGTGATCCATCCCATTATGGTACAGCCCTCAACGAGATAATGAGCCGCTTTGGCGACCCTTCAGTTATTGTCAACGCTTTTATCAACCAATTAAAGAGCTGGAAATGTAATAGTTCTTACAATAAGCAATCCTTCATAGCATTCTCTTCATTTCTAAAAAGACTTGTCCAGGCTTTTCAGAACCTAGGTTTTCAGCCGGATTTAAATGGTCTACTTTATTGAGGAAAGCGAAGGAAAAAATTCCCCACAACTTGCTTCCTAAATGGACTGAAAACACCCTGACAGAGAATTTTACAACAACTACCCTGGTTGAGTTTCAAAAACGGCTTGATGTTCATGCAAGGGTTTATGACAAAGTAAACAAGGAAAATAGAACCAGTACCTTCACTCACAACAAAAACGGTAATTATCCTTCTGTGACAGCACAAAAATTGGTTCAAGAACAGTTTAAGCAAACAACTGCAAGACAGTCTCAAAGGAAAGATTTAGATCAACGAAAGGTTAAACACAACGGCTCCAAAAATGAGCAACAGTTTGCAAACAAGCACAAAAATTGTGTTCAATGTCACAAACCGCATTTTGTTGCAACTTGTTCAGACTACCATAAATTGTCCCCTGAAGGTCGATTTCAAACTATCCAGAAAAATAGCTTGTGTACAAATTGTTTAAGTAATCAACATCGCAGAGACACTTGTCCCTCCTCGAAGCGATGTCAGTTATGTAATGGTTTTCACCATACAAAACTACATAATCCAGCTAAACAATTCAGCAGAACACATGCCGCTTTTGCTACCAGCAAAGTCCAACAGCAAACTAAAACCTCAGGTCAACAAAATTGGTAATCGAAAGACGACAACAACTCACAAACGCAAAAAAGTAGTGAAGCAACTCAGAATAAAATAACACAATTCAAACCCAAAAGCAATCTCAGGTACGGAAAAAATTTTGGAAATAATGATAATCAACAGTCATCGAAACGTGCGAATTTGAATGGACTTTCTACCAGCCAAAATTTCACTGTCAACCAAATATCCAGTACACCGAAAGATTGGTTTGAGCAGTTACAGCTGCTGCCAGTATCCTTTATCAAAGAAGATAAAGTATTCGACACGTATGCTCTCATTGACCCCGGCAGTCAGTTTACGTTTTTATTAGATGCTGTTTCTGACTACCTGGAACTCCCACGCGAATATCAATCTTCAACTACTGTTCAATATCTAAGCGTTGATTACGAAATGCCCCTATCAAAAATAAAGCAAGCAATAACAGTTTGCCCTTTTAATCACTTTGATGAAAAGTTCCAAATATCCAGAGCCTACAGCACCCCTACATTAAACGTTATTGCAGCCAATGTCACTGAGCTAAACTATGTTTGCGATGCATTCAATGAACTTCGACACATATATTTCCAAGACATTGCCGAAGGTAAGATTGGAGCACTCCTTGTTGTCAATGCTTTTGCCTTTACGCATCCTAATGAAGTAATTCAAGGCACCGAAATCCGCCCCTTTGTAGTAAAGACAAAGTTTGGATGGACACTTGCAGGAGAGTACCTGAACACACTAGGAAACCGCTCTTCAAAATCTTCTAACAAATCGAAAGTATTTGTATACCATGTCTGTCGGAAAAGTCCAGAACAACCCTTGGACAATTTGATACAAGAATTTTGGTCAATAGAGAACGATTGTACCAGAAAAGAAGATAATACTATCACTGAAGATGAAAAGTCTGCCATTCGAATACTTGAGAGTACTATCAACCACACAGGCGAAATGTATGGAATAGGTCTTCAATGGAAAGTACCTGCCAATCTTCAAAATAACTATTTTTCTGCCCTCAATCAGCTAAACAGTTTAAACAAACGACATAATAATGATCCAAAACTAAGTGATATGTACCAACAGACTCTTGTCACAGATCTCGAGAAAAGTTACGTCAAGCCAATGGAAATGACAGACCCACACCTGAGAAAATATGGTACTTGCCGCATCACCCTGTTCAAAGCGCAAACAAACCAAACAAAGTGCGTCGTGTCGCCAATGCAGCGTCAAAATTCAAAGGCGAGTCACTGAATTCCAATCTTCTAACAGGACCAGACCTCTTAAACAGTCTAATAGGAATTTTGGTCAGATTTCGTGAAAAACCTTTTGCTATTGTGGCAGATATTGAAGGAATGTTCATGCAAATCGGCATCCGAATGAAGATCAATCTGCACTACGTTTCCTATGGTCTATTGACAATGATGTGCGACATTTTCATTTCACCGGATTGATTTTTGGTGCAATTTGCTCACCATCTTGTGCATTTTTTTTCTTAAACAGATGCGCAGAGGACAACGTCGAGACATATCCAAAAGCTAAGAGCGCCATAAAGTCTTATTTTTATATGGATGACTACATCCTGTCCTTCGACTCTCCTGAAAATTCCAACGCGACTGCATTTGAAGTAAAGAACTGCCTGAGAGCCGGTGGTTTCCGCCTCACAAAATTCCTGTCAAACCATCAACAGGCTCTTCAGTGTATTACTCCAGAAGACCTCGAGGAGCCCAGAGCCCAAGAGTGAAACAAGAGTCCTCGGAAAAAAATGGAACCCTGAAAAAGATACCTTTTTCATGAAATCCCTCGGAGAATTCCCTAAAGAATCTGAACAATACACTCAACGGAAACTTTTCAGTCTGGTGTCATCGATTTTGACCCAATTGGGTTTCTTGGCCCAATGATAATAAAGTTCAAAATTCCTCTTCAGCAACTTTGGAAGTTAGGTAGAAAATGGGACGAGCCACTCCCAATTGAACTTCTACATTCCTTACAAAAGCTCCTTAACAGTTATCACTCTATGCCTCAACTTGAAATTTCACGACAGATGACAACACAGAATCTACTGGAGACAGAGAACCAGTTGCATCTTTTTGTTGATGCATCGATTGTTGCAACGTGTGCTGTTGTCTGCCTCAGGAGCTTGAAAGAGACCAGCAACGAAGTACAAACTGCATTCGTGATCGGGAAATGCAAAGTAGCGCCCGTAAAACAGTTGAGCGTTCCAAAGTTGGAACTAGAGGCATCTGTCACAGGTGTTCGACTCCTAAATTTTGTTAGAGATGAACTCTCTGTTGAAATCAGCAATATATTTTATTGGACGGATAGTCAAGTTGTCCTTGACTGGATTGGTTCTTCCAAGAAGCAACCAGTTTTTGTTGCTAATCGCATTGCAGAAATAAATGTAAATAGCAAACCTGACAATTGGAATCATATTGCGACAAACTTAAACCCAGCTGATCATGGTACTCGTGGTTTAGAACCCAAGGAAATTGAAGCAAAATGGTTTAAGCCACCAGATTTTCTCTCCACAAATGATGTCTTTTGTAGAACTACAAAGGAAATGCCGATTTGTGCTGCAACAACACAATCTGCAACAATCCTTAAGAACCAAGACACCAGTACTCGACCCTAAACAGTTTTCAACATGGACAAAGATTTTGCTAACGATAGCTACTGTTTTCAATCTGATCTAAAGAGCGAAGAAACAGCGTGACAATCACCATCAATACACTGTTGAAGACATTGAATTATCAAAATCTTACTTGATGTAAATGTCGCAAGTCAATAGCTTCCCAACCGTCATCGAATTGCTAAAAGGTAGCCGTAAACTGGACCCGAAATTCAAACACAGGTCGTTAAACCCAATGCTTGATAAGAACGGCATATTACGCGTCTCTGGAAGGCTAATTTTTGCTCCCAGTGAACTCGAGTTGGCCAAGCGGCCAATACTACTTCATGCAAAAGATCACATTTGTCGTTTATACCTCGAACATGCCCATCGCATCTGTGTGCATTAGGGAACAGAAGCCACTAAAGCTTTTGTACAGCAAAGGTACTACGTAATTGGTCTCCGCAGAACACTGAAGAGCATTAGATACAAATGTTTCCTTTGTCGACGTTTCGAGCCGCAAAGCATTGAGACTTTTATGGCACCGCTACCTGATTGCCACTTCCCGACTGAAAACAAACAATTTACGTTGGCCAACTGCGGATTAGACTTTTTCGGCCCATTTTACATTGAGGAAGAAAAAGATAAGCTTCAGAAACACTAAGGCCCCATCTTTAATTGTCTGGTAACGCGAGCTGTTCACTTGGAAACCTGTTCAGATTTGAATACAGACACTTTTCTGAACGCCTACCGTCGCTTCACCTCGCGAAGATGTCAGCCCGCTGATTTGTACAGTGACAACGGTAAGACCTTTGTTGGTGCCAAAGAAGAACTCAAAGGGTGTCTGAATGATCTCGACAAGGACAAAATTCACAAAGCACTCGCAGCACAGAACACAAAGTGGCACTTCAACCCACCTTATGGCCCTCATTTTGGCGGCGCTTGGGAGCGGCTGATCCAGAGTGTCAAGTGGACGCTCCTGATCATTCTAGGGTCAAGAAAGTTTACTTTTGACGTTTTCCACACAATCATGGTTGAAGCAGAAGCTATGATGAACTCCAGACCACTTACAAACGTGTCGGACGCCATGGAAAACGAAGAACCATTGACGCCAAACCATTTTCTACTTCAGGGTCCTTACAACTCTCTTCCCCCTGGTATCTTCCCGTCAACCAAGCCAGCTAACATGAAGTCTTGGAAGAATGTTCAACAATTCCTCAACCACATCTGGAGGAGACTGGTCCGGGAATACCTACCGACCTTGATAAAGCGACCAAAATGACGGGAATTTACTCAAAGTCAACGATGTGGTGTGGATCCTGAAAGACTTCACCCCACGTGGTATTTGGCCTCTGGGAAGAATAGAAGAAGTGTTCCCTGGAAGAGACGGTAACAACAGAGTAATTAAAGTGAAAATGGCTTACGGCACCTTCGTCCGCCCCGTGTCCGGTCTCGCCCGTGTTTTTGCTGATTAGCTTTTTTTGATATTTTTTGCGCTCCGGTTTTAGGCAAAGGGGGTTGCATATAGTTTTATTCAATTAAATTTGGGTTTATGGATTCTAACTGGAATTGGAAACAATATTTATTTGATGGATTTATTCGTGTTTTACCCTCTTATTCTTGTTGCCCCCGTGGAGCATGTTGCGGATGCAACTTCAAGATGGCTAAATACGGAAGTTATGATGATTTGCCGCAAAAAAACTTTATGTCCCACATTGCTAACTGTCAGTTACCAAAAAACATGGAAACAAAACATCTGAATTTGACTTTTTCAATGCTAGAAATATGTTTTTCACTACATAGGGTTAACAGTCTCCCGCGTATATATGACACCAAACTACATCTACAAGAGTATTCAGACTTTATTAATGTCACAAATTTTAGGATTGGTTAGAGACAGCTACAGCGCCAACGAATCAAATATACTCTGACACACACACACACACACACACACACACACCAATGAATACCCAACTAAGAGGAGCTAATAGATTATTCATCGTATTCGTTCTCTTGTTGCAATTAGATCAATTTCTCAATAAACCCCCATTGATATCCACAGTCGCTATGGTAATGATAACGCGACCGGTCGGCAACATATGGGGTCCATTCGTTATGAGATGCACATAGGGTCTGCCTGTAATCTTGTCCCTTGCAATACCATGACTGTTTATCGAGATTGAGACACAACTGGGTATTCTGGAACCAGTAGGGGATGCTCTCAGGTGCCTTCAGTTTCCAGTAAATCTTGCAATAGTTATGACCAGTGGTAGCATCCAGGTATTCCTGGGTGAAGTTGTTTACGGGAGCACACGTTCCATTCCTCTGAATGGCGTTTCCACAAGTGTAGGAATCAGATTCTGGTTGGACACGGAAGCACAGCTGAATCTGTTTGAACCAATCATGTGCGTCAACAGGAGTAACAATACCCCATGACAACTGGCAATATGGTTCAGAATAGTACGAGCGATCTTTGTAAAAAGGAGAGTAATCAAATCCAGAGCCACAGTATGAGTCCTTGCCAGTGCCGCAAGTGTACGATGGATAGGAAAATGCAGTTCTCCGGGCTTTCATGCACAAATGTGTCCCTTTCCACCAATCTGGGGGGACTAAATGGTAATTGATGAGAGAAGATAATTGTTCAACTTCTGTTTCATTGGGAAGCATTTTTGACATCAATTCTTCAGTGCTATCGAGTAGAGAATTAATCAAAGTTGTATCCACCATTTGGTACTTTTCATTAATGCTTAGAATTTGATCTTTCAATTCCTGCAGATAATTTTTCAGTCCGTGAGCCTCGAAAGCTTTCTCCATAGAATATTTTCTGTCTTCATCACTTATCAACTCTGAAATGGGAATCAAGTTTCCAGAGTACAACCAGGGATTGTAGGGAATAGATTTCTGCCAGGCACCAAAGTTGCTCTTATCAACTTGAGTGACGTCACCACCATGGTATCTGGTAGAAATGCTTGTTTCGTCCAGGAAATTTTGAGAAGTTGCGGAAATGCGGCTATCATAACTACCTGATAAATATGATCCGAAAAATCTTTGAAATGATAGTTTGGCTTCAACGGATAAAGTAGCTTCTCCCTTCGTTCTATAGAAGCTCTCTGAGGTTGCGAAAGTTTGCTTGATGTATCCACCGAATTCGGCAACTGATATGAAATGGGTCCCGAACTGAAGAATGAAATCGAAGTACTTTTCCGGGTGGTCTTCAATGTTTTTCGGCAGGAGTTCAATCATCGTTTTCATATCTTCAGACAATCCAAGAATTTCAGGTGGTGCCATATAAGCATCCACAGTTGATGCGAATATTTCCGTCTCTGTTATGACTTTCTGGTTTTTCATCATGAGGTTGAAAAGTTTCTTGTAGCTAGCACTCGCTGAAAACAACCCCCAATACTTTTTCACTTTAGCTTTGATCGTTCTCTCTGTTTTTATGTCGATAATGTTTTCATATACTTTTGTCTCTACCTCTTTGAATGAGCCTGGTTTATTCACAATTGACCAGACTTGATCTGGCATTTGATACGTGATGTTGTTGAAAGGGTTCCTCCATGTTTTTCCCTTATCGCAAGTGAACTCAATTACAGGTGTTCTGAAACCGTCAGGTTCACTCATGTCGAAAGGTTCGAAATCGACAGAAGTTAGGTCAACCCCAAGAGTCATTCGGGCAAACCCCGGAGCCAAGTTGTCGCAGAATCGGTTAGCAAAAGTGAATTTCCAGAATAGGAACGAAAAGCGGAAAAGAAAAACGAAAGAAAGCTTCATTTTTCGGAAAAATGTATTTCACGCATAAAGATAGCAGCTTGCTTCCTGTAAATTTATTGTTGACACTAGCTTCGAAAATAGAAAATTATGGAGAAAATTAATAGAAATTCTGTTTGTATTAGAAATTTGTGTAACTGTGAAACCGTGTATTTTTCTTGGTAGTTGCTTCTTATAAAGAAACCTGTACATTGTATTCAGATTTCAGAAATGGTCAATTTTGAAGAGCAGCATAATTTAACTTTTGTTTGTAGACGCCATCAGTGCAGATTGGAGGGAGTTTTGAACATCATATAGCTTTCAATTTCACTTGAAAAATAATTTTAGCTTTAATCTACAATGAGCTGAAAAAGAGCCGGATAAATTGCAATATCGGAAATAATCTGTAATGCAAACAATGTTTTTAATAGAGCTAAATTTCTTTGAAAACTTTATTTTTGGTTATTCAAAAATCAGTCTCCTTCTATCAGCGGTTATGAGTTATATTGAGAGTAGCTTTGTAACTCAAGGCTAAGGCTCGAAGTAAAAAAAAACTGTCAATGAGAAGCCAAGGAACGATAAAAGAATGCGCGCAATTTTTTCTCAAACTGTTGCTGAATCCATTGAAAACCATGTTGTCAATTATTTTATTATAGGACTCAATTTTGAACAGTTTGATTTACTTAAACCAAAAACGTTTAAACTTTTCCATCATTAGATTTTCATTTTATGTCTTTTTTTCATAACAAACGAACGGTCTAAAGCATCGTTAGAAAAGCTAACTTTGACGATTTCTTGATTGTTTTTTTAAATGATAATTTTGTGGGTTCCCTGATGGCATTGGGATTTCCGTGAACCTTTAAAAATCAAATACACCTGCAACACTTGAATAAATGTTTCCTTCTGAAGTTATGGCGAGGTTGCTTATTTGGGACGAAATTTAGAGTATCAAAATTTGTTGACTTTTCTGGAGCGCGACTTTTCTTGGCCGATAGCTATATGCATCTTTGAGGTCTTGAATTCGGAATGACCGAGAATATATTAATTTTCAACACAGAACATATCAAAAATACCGGATCTGTCTTGTGTCCATTCGCCCAAAAAGTCACCCATAGAGTTAAAAACGTTCAAAAAGCAATTATCTAATACTTGAGCTCTGAGTACCCGGATGTAAAAATTTAGCAATTTACAATTCAAAAATTCTATCAATTTTCAACAACATTTATATCAATTCTAATCAAGACTTTCATCAATTCACAAAAAAAAGAAAAGAAAATCAAAACAACTCTGAAACTGCAATGGTAAGTTCTTTCGTTATAACTAGAGAAACGGTTTTTGGAGTCGGAATAAGATATAAAATTGCTTGTTTTGGCCTCACAAAAGTTATTTGACTTCGCGCTGAAAAACTTCACTTGAAGCACTATTTAAGCACTTAATTAGTTAAGGGAGAGCGATGAATCAGCGTTGCGTTCTACAAATTCAACACCATTGTCGAACTTGGCGCTTTTTGTCTATTTTGAAGAAACGATGGCAAAACAACATATATATATATATATATATATATATATATATATATACGATCAGTACACTATACCCCATGACAACTGGCAATATGGTTCAGAATAGTACGAGCGATCTTTGTAAAAAGGAGAGTAATCAAATCCAGAGCCACAGTATGAGTCCTTGCCAGTGCCGCAAGTGTACGATGGATAGGAAAATGCAGTTCTCCGGGCTTTCATGCACAAATGTGTCCCTTTCCACCAATCTGGGGGGACTAAATGGTAATTGATGAGAGAAGATAATTGTTCAACTTCTGTTTCATTGGGAAGCATTTTTGACATCAATTCTTCAGTGCTATCGAGTAGAGAATTAATCAAAGTTGTATCCACCATTTGGTACTTTTCATTAATGCTTAGAATTTGATCTTTCAATTCCTGCAGATAATTTTTCAGTCCGTGAGCCTCGAAAGCTTTCTCCATAGAATATTTTCTGTCTTCATCACTTATCAACTCTGAAATGGGAATCAAGTTTCCAGAGTACAACCAGGGATTGTAGGGAATAGATTTCTGCCAGGCACCAAAGTTGCTCTTATCAACTTGAGTGACGTCACCACCATGGTATCTGGTAGAAATGCTTGTTTCGTCCAGGAAATTTTGAGAAGTTGCGGAAATGCGGCTATCATAACTACCTGATAAATATGATCCGAAAAATCTTTGAAATGATAGTTTGGCATCAACGGATAAAGTAGCTTCTCCCTTCGTTCTATAGAAGCTCTCTGAGGTTGCGAAAGTTTGCTTGATGTATCCACCGAATTCGGCAACTGATATGAAATGGGTCCCGAACTGAAGAATGAAATCGAAGTACTTTTCCGGGTGGTCTTCAATGTTTTTCGGCAGGAGTTCAATCATCGTTTTCATATCTTCAGACAATCCAAGAATTTCAGGTGGTGCCATATAAGCATCCACAGTTGATGCGAATATTTCCGTCTCTGTTATGACTTTCTGGTTTTTCATCATGAGGTTGAAAAGTTTCTTGTAGCTAGCACTCGCTGAAAACAACCCCCAATACTTTTTCACTTTAGCTTTGATCGTTCTCTCTGTTTTTATGTCGATAATGTTTTCATATACTTTTGTCTCTACCTCTTTGAATGAGCCTGGTTTATTCACAATTGACCAGACTTGATCTGGCATTTGATACGTGATGTTGTTGAAAGGGTTCCTCCATGTTTTTCCCTTATCGCAAGTGAACTCAATTACAGGTGTTCTGAAACCGTCAGGTTCACTCATGTCGAAAGGTTCGAAATCGACAGAAGTTAGGTCAACCCCAAGAGTCATTCGGGCAAACCCCGGAGCCAAGTTGTCGCAGAATCGGTTAGCAAAAGTGAATTTCCAGAATAGGAACGAAAAGCGGAAAAGAAAAACGAAAGAAAGCTTCATTTTTCGGAAAAATGTATTTCACGCATAAAGATAGCAGCTTGCTTCCTGTAAATTTATTGTTGACACTAGCTTCGAAAATAGAAAATTATGGAGAAAATTAATAGAAATTCTGTTTGTATTAGAAATTTGTGTAACTGTGAAACCGTGTATTTTTCTTGGTAGTTGCTTCTTATAAAGAAACCTGTACATTGTATTCAGATTTCAGAAATGGTCAATTTTGAAGAGCAGCATAATTTAACTTTTGTTTGTAGACGCCATCAGTGCAGATTGGAGGGAGTTTTGAACATCATATAGCTTTCAATTTCACTTGAAAAATAATTTTAGCTTTAATCTACAATGAGCTGAAAAAGAGCCGGATAAATTGCAATATCGGAAATAATCTGTAATGCAAACAATGTTTTTAATAGAGCTAAATTTCTTTGAAAACTTTATTTTTGGTTATTCAAAAATCAGTCTCCTTCTATCAGCGGTTATGAGTTATATTGAGAGTAGCTTTGTAACTCAAGGCTAAGGCTCGAAGTAAAAAAAAACTGTCAATGAGAAGCCAAGGAACGATAAAAGAATGCGCGCAATTTTTTCTCAAACTGTTGCTGAATCCATTGAAAACCATGTTGTCAATTATTTTATTATAGGACTCAATTTTGAACAGTTTGATTTACTTAAACCAAAAACGTTTAAACTTTTCCATCATTAGATTTTCATTTTATGTCTTTTTTTCATAACAAACGAACGGTCTAAAGCATCGTTAGAAAAGCTAACTTTGACGATTTCTTGATTGTTTTTTTAAATGATAATTTTGTGGGTTCCCTGATGGCATTGGGATTTCCGTGAACCTTTAAAAATCAAATACACCTGCAACACTTGAATAAATATTTCCTTCTGAAGTTATGACGAGGTTGCTTATTTGGGACGAAATTTAGAGTATCAAAATTTGTTGACTTTTCTGGAGCGCGACTTTTCTTGGCCGATAGCTATATGCATCTTTGAGGTCTTGAATTCGGAATGACCGAGAATATATTAATTTTCAACACAGAACATATCAAAAATACCGGATCTGTCTTGTGTCCATTCGCCCAAAAAGTCACCCATAGAGTTAAAAACGTTCAAAAAGCAATTATCTAATACTTGAGCTCTGAGTACCCGGATGTAAAAATTTAGCAATTTACAATTCAAAAATTCTATCAATTTTCAACAACATTTATATCAATTCTAATCAAGACTTTCATCAATTCACAAAAAAAAGAAAAGAAAATCAAAACAACTCTGAAACTGCAATGGTAAGTTCTTTCGTTATAACTAGAGAAACGGTTTTTGGAGTCGGAATAAGATATAAAATTGCTTGTTTTGGCCTCACAAAAGTTATTTGACTTCGCGCTGAAAAACTTCACTTGAAGCACTATTTAAGCACTTAATTAGTTAAGGGAGAGCGATGAATCAGCGTTGCGTTCTACAAATTCAACACCATTGTCGAACTTGGCGCTTTTTGTCTATTTTGAAGAAACGATGGCAAAACAACACATATATATATATATATATATATATATATATATATATATATATATATATACGATCAGTACACGACACTTTGCAGAAAAACGATGTAAGAAACGACAAAAAACTATCAAAAAACAACAAACTCTTTAAAAAAACAACGAAAGAAAAAACAACGAAACAACAACGACAAATAATGACACTTAACTACAAGTGAAAAAAAGACCAAGAAGAACCAAACAGGAGAAAATGATGAAAAAAAAACGTTGAAACGACGATTTCTTACAAAAGATTGTCGTTTTTTCGTCGTTTTCCTCAATACGGCAAATGTCACTACCCGGTGGATGGTCGCAGAGCAAATCAGTACAGAATAAATCTAGCGATATTCCGTTTTTTATGATGGCCAATACTCTGTTCATGTCCCAATTGACACTGGCTACTCTTCAATTTTGAGTAAAAATTACTGTATGAAAAAAGTAGGTTCAACTTAATTCACGCCAACAAGGTTTGCGCTCTATGCCATTCGAACTTACGAGTGGGTACCTGTAACATTTAATTTACGTAGCAAGTCGGGACCACTAAGCTGAATGGGCTTTGTGGTAATTGGTTACAAGCTAGCTTATGTATAGATAGTGTGTACACTATTATAGTAATTACGAGTTATATACTACAAAAGTATGACATTATTCTGCTCAGACTTAATTTGGGTTATGAGTAATTTTCAGATTTTACAGAATATATCTAGCCTGGGTGTACTCTATGGCTTCAATGTCATCATCCTGAAGAGAAACTGCACATACAGAAACTTAAAATATTCTGGAGATTCAATGTTTCAGACCTGAAATGTTTTCTTACACTTGAAATATGCTGGTTAAGAGCTGAAATGCTCTGAGACACACGCGGGAAGAATTTAGGATATTTAAGTACCGATAAAAACGTATAAAATTTCTTGTGTGAATCTCTGCCGAGAATTCAATCAAAATTCATGAAAAAAATGAAAATTTTGAAAAACGTTAGTTCATAACATTTTATTTGCACATTTGGCACATTATATTATAATTTGTTTCTTAAAATATTTTTAGAATCCCGTGTCACTGCCCAGGCCTAGACCACGATTTATGAAAATTCTTCAAAATTCTATTGGGGGGGGGGGGGGCAATATTGACTATAATTACACGGTCGAGCTTCCTAGTTAAAGTCGAGCTATTAAATTTTCATGGTTCAAGCTAAAATTTTTTCATAACGAAGAAAGTCCAGCTAAGTTTTTTTCGTGGTTCCATTATTGGGCATTTCATGAACAACAAAGTCGAGTTAATGTCTTTTCATGGGTCCGCTATTAGTCTTTTCATAAGTCTGTATTTTTCTTTTCCTGATTTCTCGAAATTAAAAGTTTTCTTTTCCTGATTCTGTACATACAGAAGCAGAACCGGAGCAAGACTACACAGCTTTGCACTAGAGCAGTCGAACTTAAGAAACAGTTGGAAAAACTGCCAATAGCCTTAAGAATTTTGTTAAATCCTAAGACTAAGAGTAATGACAGCTTTCAGTATATTTGCACATTACGTGATTCAATGACACCAGCTTGCTTAAGTGTATTTTTCCTAGTCCGATTAGCCATGAGAAAATTTGGGCGTTATTCAGTTTCTTTTGCCTTCCAAAATTATGAGCTATCTGTTTTGCAGGTTATGCAGTTATTCAGTTATACAGTTATGCAGTTATTCAGTTTTCGCCTTCCAAAATTATGAGCTATCTGTTTTGCAGGTTTTTGAGGGACTTTTGGTTCTTCCGATTTGCAAAAGATAAATAGCGCACATGCTGACTAAGATATATGCAAAATTGCACATAGAATTTTAATGGCAAAAAAGCAGACTTATGAAAAGACCAACGATGGACCCATGAAAAGACTTTAACTCGACTTTGTTTGCAAACATTGTGTCGAGCTAAAGTCCAGCCCAAATTTTGGGTCGAGTAAAAGTCTTTTGCAAATTTTTGAGTCCAGCTGAAGTCTTTCGCGAAAAATCTGAGTCGAGATAAAGTCTTAAAGTCCCGCTAAAATCATTTCATAGCTCAAATGAGTCGAGTTTGGTCTTTTCATAGTACATTTTGGTCGAGCCTTGTCTTTTCATGAGTCTGTACCTGGATCTGGGTCACCCACGCCAGCCAATCACTATGGAATGATGACTTTCACTCCTCGCACAATTCGAGTGGTGAGCTCTGTATGCTCCAATCAGATATTTCACATATTAATTGTGCTCTTGAGTGACAAGTGCAGTCGTGCATTAGTCTCCCATTATCACCTCGCAAACAACCACACCACTCGTTCTTCCGACCTGTTGGCTCCCCATCTTGCCAAGTAATTGACTCAAACTCGATTGGTTCCAGACTTTCTGCATCTGCCCAGGGGCGCTCCTCGAGGAAAAGTTCTCCAGCACTCGTTTCAATTTTGGCAAATCTCACCCAGAAAAGCTCATCTAAACATATCGATAATTTGTCTTAGATTTATGAGTGAGAAAAAAGCTAGGGATTGAGTTGAACTGCGCTCAAGATTTTAAAAAAGCAATCCCAAAAAAAGTACATAATAAGGCTATTCCTTCCAGACGTACTCACCCTGGCTCATTTAGCATCAAATTGATTGCACGAGGGCCGGGAGAACAAAAGGTGAGCGCAAGGCAATGATACAGGATAGCTGCGTAATCAGTGCTCAAATATCCCAAACAAAATCAC
>NW_027452233.1:0-13155 GCF_964194025.1 Convolutriloba macropyga
GCTAGATCGAGCCTTGGGAAAGCTAGATCGAGCAGGACTGAAGCTAAACGATAGACCGAGAGGTCTGTCTGGTCCTCCTAGAGAGGCCAAGAGAAAGTACGAGAAGCTAACTAAAGCTTGATCGCGCCTTCAGCAAGCACGATTGAGCAAGACCGGAGCTAACACTAAGACCGAAGTGTCTTAGAGAGCCCTCTGGTGGGGCGAATAGAGCTAGATCGAGCCTTGGGAAAGCTAGATCGAGTAAGATTGAAGCTGAAAGAGTGTCAGAGGAGCAAATGAACCTCCAAAAAGTGAAAATCAAATTTTAGAAAAAACACAAGTTAAATACTGCATGGACAGTATTTCTATGTGTGGGGCATTATTAGGGGGAGGTGTCTTGTCAAAATATGGCTGGACTAAAGACCTCAACCCGGATAGGGTGGAAGGCCCCATGATCGGTCTGTTACTAATCGGTGACCGATAAAGACCTGACCAAGGCCTGTAGTAAGCTTGGTTAGGCATTACAGGAGTTAACACTAAGACCGAGGGGTCTTAGAGAGCCCTCTAGCGGGGCGAATAGAGCTAGATCGAGCCTTGGGAAAGCTAGATCGAGCAGGACTGAAGCTAAGCAAGAGACCGAAAGGTCTGTCTGGTCCTCCTAGAGAGGCCAAGAGAAAGTACGAGAAGCTAACTAAAGCTTGATCAGGCCTTCAGCAAGCACGACCGAGCTGTACCGGAGCTAACACTAAGACCGAGGGGTCTTAGAGAGCCCTCTAGCAGGGCGAATAGATCTAGATCGAGCCTTGGGAAAGCTAGATCGAGCAGGACTGAAGCTAAACGATAGACCGAGAGGTCTGTCTGGTCCTCCTAGAGAGGCCAAGAGAAAGTACGAGAAGCTAACTAAAGCTTGATCGGGCCTTCAGCAAGCACGACCGAGCTGTACCGGAGCTAACACTAAGACCGAGGGGTCTTAGAGAGCCCTCTAGCAGGGCGAATAGAGCTAGATCGAGCCTTGGGAAAGCTAGATCAAGCAGGACTGAAGCTAAACGATAGACCGAGAGGTCTGTCTGGTCCTCCTATAGAGGCCAAGAGAAAGTACGAGAATCTAACTAAAGCTTGATCGGGCCTTCAGCAAGCACGACCGAGCTGTACCGGAGCTAACACTAAGACCGAGGGGTCTTAGAGAGCCCTCTAGCAGGGCGAATAGAGCTAGATCGAGCCTTGGGAAAGCTAGATCGAGCAGGACTGAAGCTAAACGATAGACCGAGAGGTCTGTCTGGTCCTCCTAGAGAGGCCAAGAGGAAGTACGAGAAGCTAACTAAAGCTTGATCGCGCCTTCAGCAAGCACGATTGAGCAAGACCGGAGCTAACACTAAGACCGAAGTGTCTTAGAGAGCCCTCTAGTGGGGCGAATAGAGCTAGATCGAGCCTTGGGAAAGCTAGATCGAGTAAGATTGAAGCTGAAAGAGTGTCAGAGGAGCAAATGAACCTCCAAAAAGTGAAAATCAAATTTTAGAAAAAAACACAAGTTAAATACTGCATGGACAGTAATTCTATGTGTGGGGCATTATTAGGGAGAGGTGTCTTGTCAAAATATGGCTGGACTAAAGACCTCAACCCGGATAGGGTGGAAGGCCCTATGATTGGTCTGTTACTAATCGGTGACCGATAAAGACCTGACCAAGGCCTGTAGTAAGCTTGGTTAGGCATTACAGAAGATAACACTAAGACCGAGGGGTCTTAGAGAGCCCTCTAGCGGGGCGAATAGAGCTTGATCAAGCCTTGGGCAAGCTAGATCGAGCAGGACTGAAGCTAAACGATAGACCGAGAGGTCTGTCTGGTCCTCCTAGAGAGGCCAAGAGAAAGTACGAGAATCTAACTAAAGCTGGGTCGGGCCTTCAGCAAGCACGACCGAGCAGTACCGGAGCTAACACTAAGACCGAGGGGTCTTAGAGAGCCCTCTAGTGGGGCGAATAGAGCTAGATCGAGCCTTGGGAAAGCTAGATCGAGCAGGACTGAAGCTAAACGATAAACCGAAAGGTCTGACGGGTCCTCATAAGAGGCATGGAGAAAGATCTGATACTAAAGTACCTCTCGGAAGTAATAAAATATGCCTGATGAAGCCGGGTATGATGTTTGTTGTTTGATGGCATTCATCGATTAGGTCTGGTGGATTCCCCATTACTCCGAGTGGTACTAGTAGAGGCTCCTACAGGGGTGAGCAAAGCGAGATCAAGCCTTAGGCAAGCTAGATCGAGCAGAACTGAAGCTGAAAAGCAAAATAAATGACAGGTCTGTCCAAATCAATAAACTTGAAATCCAGTGTGGTCACCACGGGTCACGAGGTGAATTCCTAGCGATTGTCTGCTGAACGTATAGGAAGGCCCGAAACGAACGATAATTTCATTGCACAGTGGAGATACTATACGTTCAGGAGTAGCATACATCGGGTTTGATCTATGATCATGTCTGGTCTCCGAGGATCCACCGGGTTACCAACTGGCACCGCTGTACTGGGTGTAAAACTGGGCCACCTGAAGTCCCGGGTGTAAAACTAGGTGCCTCTGTGCCAAAGTAGCGGCTTGCGTAGTGCATTATGCCTCCGGCTTGCGAAATGGTTATAAGCAATAACAACAGGACGCCGCGGGGTGTTCACTTAAAGGAGTAACGTTCTCTCAAGGGAGGGGATCTAAAAATCTTGATAAAACATTTATTCTATGCAAAATTTGTGCGCAAATTTTGCAAAGTAAAAAGCTGCACTGTAGCAAATTCTATGTGTGTAGCATTATTAGGGAAGTGTTGTTTGATGGCACCTCTCTACTTGATGCACCAAAGAACTACCTTGATGGCTCATGACCGCTGGTAATCTGTCGTCGCTAGTAGTTCGGAACTGAGAACAAATATGTTCGCAAATTACAACAATTATACAGCATATTGCTGAATAAAGCAGAACCGAATAATACTCAGTGACTTTACACCAAGACTGACTAATGTCTGGATTGTATCGTCCTACTCGAGTAAGGCGAAGAAAAGCTAGAAAGATACGCTTTTCACAAAGCAGGCTTAATGCATGCAAACCAAGGAGGAAGGAGTGATGCCCCTCCTTATAATAAGCAGAACCAAATAAAGAACAGACAGCATCATCTGTACAGTGACCAAGAAGAGGTGAAACTTCTGTATGTGAAAAGGCAATTTGAGCGAGATTTATTAGCAGACTAGTATTATGTTGTTTCTAGTAGGCGAAAGCCGAAACATCAACATGTGAAAATCTGATATTAAATCCTCAATCATTTTCCCTAGTATTATACAGCTATGAGTAACCTTAATTGGACACGGCAATTATTGCTGACCGGTGAAACTTTCGCATGGGAAAGACACACACACTTCTTGACAAAGCAATAAGTATTATGCTGTTTCTAGTACGCGAAAGCAGAAACATCAGCATGTGAAAGTTGTGAAGTTGAAGAATTTTTGTGTTGAGTACGATGTTGTTACTAGTAACCATGTCGACAGCTGAGAACTGTTCTCTAACCAATAGAAGGTGAAACTTCTGTATGTGAAAAGGCAATTTGAGCGAGATTTCTTAGCAGACTAGTATTATGTTGTTTCTAGTAGGCGAAAGCCGAAACATCAACATGTGAAAATCTGATATTAAATCCTCAATCATTTTCCCTAGTATTATACAGCTACTAGTAGCCGTAATTGGTCAGGGAAACATTGTTGACCGGTGAAACTTCACATGGGAAAGACACACAAATTACTTGACAAAACAATAAGTATTATGCTGTTTCTAGTATGCGAAAGCAGAAACATCAGCATGTGAAAGTTGTGAAGTTGAAAAGTTTTTGTGTTGAGTACGGTGTTGTTACTAGTAACCATGTCGACAGCTGGAAAGCTGTTCTCTAACCAATAAAAGGTAAAACTTCTGTATCTGAAGAGGCGGCGTGATTGAGATTTTTAACAGACTAGTATTATGTTGTTTCTAGTAGGCGAGAGCCGAAACATCGACATGTGAACATCTGGTTTTTAAATCATGAGTCAATTCTCCCTAGTATGATACAGTTGTTAGCCGGTATTGGTAACAGTAGAACAGAGATTTGGAGGGCAAAACCTGCTCATGGGAAATGCTCACAGAGCGCTATCTACCAGTACACATAGTATTATGCTGTTTCTAGTACGCGCGAGCCGAAACATCAGCATGTGAAATGTGTAATCGTGGGTAACTCTAAGTGTGTAGAGTACTGTGTAGTAACTAGTAGCCATGCCAAAGCATGCATTGAAACTCTTCGTGATTTAAAAAGCTCAAAGCAAGATTGACGAGGCCGCAAGGCTATGTCTTTCTAAATTCGAACAAATCGAAAGATTGTTCAAAGTACAATTAAACTGATTGATCCTGTCAGTTGCCATATGCTTGTCTGAAAGACTAAGCCATGCATGTGCAAGCGAAGCTTGAAAAAGTGGAACCGCGAATGGCTCATTAAATCAGTTACTATCTATTAGTTGATTTGCAAGCTAAATGAATAACTGCGGTAACCCTGCAGCTAATGCATGCTGATTGTCCGACACTGTCGGAGACTTTTACAAGACTACACCGGGTGATTTGCTAAGTACAGACACATCCCGTGATGAGTCCTAGTAACTGAAAGATCCCAGATAGCTTCGGCTTGGGGACGGAACTTCCGAATTTCTGACCTATCAACCTATGATGGTAGTGTAACGGACTACCATGGTTGTGACGGGTAACGGGGAATCAGGGTTCGATTCCGGAGAGGGAGCCTTAGAAACGGCTACCACATCCAAGGAAGGCAGCAGGCACGCAAATTACCCACTCTCCGCACGAGGAGGTAGTGACTAGAAATAATGATATGAACCTTTATGGTTTGTAATCAGAATGGAATGGACTTAAAAGCTCCATTGATGAACGAGTAGAGGGCAAGTCTGGTGCCAGCAGCCGCGGTAATACCAGCCTCTACAAGCGTATGCAATAGTTGCTGCGTTTAAAAAGCTCATAGTTGGATCTGTTTGAGTAGAACGGCAACATGGTCTTCAGTTAAATCTGTTGACTCGTTCCGCTCATCCTTCGCATCGAAGAAATAGTTTGCACTTAAATGTGACGAACTGTGGAAACGGTGTTTTCACCCTGAGAAAATTAGAGTGTTCAAAGCATCCTTTGGGATCGAATAATAAAGCATGGAATAATGGAGAATGACCCGCTACTCGATTGATGCCGGTTGGCTGAGTGCGGTAATGATTGAAAGGAACAGACGGGGGCATTTGTATTGCTACGTTAGAGGTGAAATTCTTGGATCGTGGCAAGACAAACTACTGCGAAAGCATTTGCCAAGAATGTTTTCATTAATCAAGAACGAAAGTCAGAGTATTGAAGAGGATTAGATACCCTCGTAATTCTGACCATAAACTATACCAACCTACAATTTGTCAAAGTCGATCTTGACTTGGCAAGAGATTAACCGGGAAACCAAAGTTTATTGGTTCCGGGGGAAGTATGGTTGCAAAATCGAAACTTAAAGGAATTGACGGAAGGGCACCACCAGGAGTGGAGCCTGCGGCTTAATTTGACTCAACACGGGAAAACTCACCCGGTCCAGACATCTTAAGGATTGACAGATTGAATATCTTTCATGATTATATGGGCGGTGGTGCATGGCCGTTCTTAGTTAGTGGAGTGATCTGTCTGGTTAATTCCGATAACGAACGAGATCTTCTCCATCTAAATAATGAAATTCACTATATGTGAATTCAAACACTTCTTAGAGGAACTATGCGGAATTAAATACCGCAGATGAAGTGAGGCTATAACAGGTCTGTGATGCCCTTAGATGTTCTGGACTGCACGCGCGCTACACTGTGTACTTTTAGATTGAGTACTCAGCCCTTGGTCCAAAATGGACTGGGCAATCAGAGAAAAGTACAGCGCTTCAAGGGGATCGTCTGTTGTAACTTGCAGACGTGAACCAGGAATTCCTGGTACTTATGAGTCAACAACTCATAGGGATTACGTCCCTGCCCTTTGTACACACCGCCCGTCGCTACTACTGATTGGATAGTTAAGCAAGAATTGCAAATTCCTACTGTTGGGACTTCGGTCTCCGGCAACGGGATGAAGCGGATCGAGCTTAATTGTCTAGAGGAAGTAAAAGTCGTAACAAGGTTTCCGTAGGGGAACCTGCGGAAGGATCAGTGATTGATTCCTTCGGGCATGGCTGCTGGTAGAGGCCATGTCTGTAGTGCGCATGACGCTCTGTCGCTAGAGATTGCTTGGCAACCAATCTCGAATTATGTATCGAGCTCAAAAACTACTTGTGTGGATACATAGTTCAGCAGTCATGGCAAGGGACTGCTTAAAGGGAGACTAGTTAGCAAAAGCAGCCTAGCAGAACTGCAGCTATCTAGATCTCAGAAGCTGGGTTATAGAAGCCCAGCTATAGACTTGTGAATGAGAAAGGCCTAAAAAGGTCCACAAGTCGCGTGGTTAGAACCGACACGCAAAAATCCCAGCGAGTGACAGAGCGTTGCGCTGTTCAGTGGGAAAGAGTTGAGCTACTCGGGGCGCCCACTGAACTTGCTCCGAGCCAAAGGCTCGAAAAAACACAGCTTAGCCTCAGATCCTTTACATAGAAGGCTAGCTAAAATAAACTTACCTTGGACGAGGGTAAAGTTTAGTCAGTTCTTAGGGGAGAGTAATCCACAGCTTCTCGCCCTCTGAACATTCTCCCAGATATGTAGGTCTGGGAGAGTCTCCTCCTGTTCTTCGGAATCTGGAGGTAGACAAAGACAGTACGATACGATCTTGCATCGGGATGACTAACCGATAATGATCATAATCTGACAATTTTTCCGGCTTGAGGCACCGGAGTCAGATTAAAGACACATACTGAACTAAAGGCGTATGTGCAAAGCTTGTCGGAGTGTAGAGAGTCAAGCTGAGTTGACTCGTCACGTGGTGATGACAACAGCCATGTGCAAAACACTCACAACTTTATCGTCTATGTGGAAAAGGTTGCTAACAGCGCTCTCTATGAGAGGCCCTCGCATATAACTATACGAGGAAAAGGCGATAGAGTTGTTTGAATGTGGGGCAGGTTCATCGACAAGCTAAGTTGATCACATTCTTGTTGTGGCATCCTACTAGAATTGGTCACGGTCTGCACCAACTCTCCCCAAGTTGGCCAGACTTAAAACTAGAAATAAGGTTTGCAGCTATGTGAACCTAGAAACTGTAAAGGAGTTGAAAGAACTTAAAGGAATTGAAAGAGGCCTTGAGGTATATCCTCTTGGTAAAGACCCACAAAAGCTCACAAAAGTGGCTTCGAAGGGCAAAACTGGTTCATCCAAAACAATTGGAGAGCTTAAAGCAGAACCAATTCGAATGAAACACTATTGGTGAAACTTCATCATGAGAACGTCACAAGCTGATCACGCTCTATGATATGACTAGTATTATGTTGCTTCTAGTAGGCTAAGCGCAAGCCGAAACATCAACATGTGAAAGTCGTAGAATTTTGCAATCAAACTGTGGCTAGTACTGTGATGTTACTAGTAACCTGGTGTTCCGTCATATGGCCAAGAGAGCATTTGAAGGCGAAACTTCTGCATGGGAAAGCTGCATCATGATCAAAATTTTATATCGAGTATTATGTTGACGTTAGTAGGCCTTGGCCGAAAACGCAGCATGTGAAAGGTATAGATAAAAGTTATTGTTGCAGTCAGTACTGTGTAGTTACTAGTAGCTGGATTTAAGCTCAAAATGAGACACTGTTGGTGAAACTTCATCATGAGAATGTCACAAGCTGATCAAGCTCTATGATATGACTAGTATTATGTTGCTTCTAGTAGGCTAAGCGCAAGCCGAAACATCAACATGTGAAAGTCGTAGAATTTTGCGATCAAATTGTGGCTAGTACTGTGATGTTACTAGTAACCTTGTGTTACGTCATATGGCCAAGAGAGCATTTGAAGGCGAAACTTCTGCATGGGGAAGCTGCATCATGAACAAAAGTTTATATCGAGTATTATGTTGACATTAGTAGGCCCTGGCCGAAAGCGCAGCATGTGAAAGGTATAGATAAAAGTTATCGTTGCAGTCAGTACTGTGTAGTTACTAGTAGCTGGATTTAAGCTCGAAATGAGACACTGTTGGTGAAACTTCATCATGAGAACGTCACAAGCTGATCACGCTCCATGATATGACTAGTATTATGTTGCTTCTAGTAGGCTAAGCGCAAGCCGAAACATCAACATGTGAAAGTCGTAGAATTTTGCGATCAAATTGTGGCTAGTACTGTGATGTTACTAGTAACCTTGTGTTACGTCATATGGCCAAGAGAGCATTTGAAGGCGAAACTTCTGCATGGGGAAGCTGCATCATGAACAAAAGTTTATATCGAGTATTATGTTGACGTTAGTAGGCCCTGGCCGAAAGCGCAGCATGTGAAAGGTATAGATAAAAGTTAGCGTTGCAGTCAGTACTGTGTAGTTACTAGTAGCTGGATTTAAGCTCGAAATGAGACACTGTTGGTGAAACTTCATCATGAGAACGTCACAAGCTGATCACGCTCTATGATATGACTAGTATTATGTTGCTTCTAGTAGGCTAAGCGCAAGCCGAAACATCAACATGTGAAAGTCGTAGAATTTTGCAATCAAACTGTGGCTAGTACTGTGATGTTACTAGTAACCTTTTCTTACGTCATATGGCCAAGAGAGCATTTGAAGGCGAAACTTCTGCATGGGGAAGCTGCATCATGAACAAAAGTTTATATCGAGTATTATGTTGACGTTAGTAGGCCCTGGCCGAAAGCGCAGCATGTGAAAGGTATAGATAAAAGTTATCGTTGCAGTCAGTACTGTGTAGTTACTAGTAGCTGGATTTAAGCTCGAAGTGAGACACTGTTGGTGAAACTTCATCATGAGAACGTCACAAGCTGATCACGCTCTATGATATGACTAGTATTATGTTGCTTATAGTAGGCTAAGCGCAAGCCGAAACATCAACATGTGAAAGTCGTAGAATTTTGCGATCAAACTGTGGCTAGTACTTTGATGATGCTTGTAGCCAACCGAATTGGTTGAAAAGCCCAATAAGTAAGCTAACTTGGGAGAGCTTGTTGGAAACCAAATGCTACTAGATTGGTCCAAATACATCCTTCAACAGGGGATCACTTGGCTCGCTTTACGAAGAGGAGCACAGCTATATGTGTTAATTCGGTATGAATCGCAAGATTTGTTTACCGACCTCTCTAACGCAAAAGGCGGTCTCGGCTTCGGCTGTTGACTGCGTCCGATTCAGGGTTATATAACTCTCGATTGAACACATTGATGTTCTATTGTTGGTGCTTCCAATAAAATTGGAACACTTAAAGCAGAACCGATTCAAATAATAGCATTCTGATCAATGATTGCATTCCTTGATCAAGAACTGCTGGAGTCATTGTGATGGCGAATTTTCTTCATAAGAAAATTGCAAAGAGACGGAACTTAATGAGACTAGTATTATGTTGTTTCTAGTAAGCGGAAGCTGAAACAGCAACATGTGAAAATCAAGTTTTGTTCAATGATCTCGAGGCGATAAGTACTATGAAGCAACTAGTAGCCTAAGCATGACTCAGATTTGAGACAGTCAAAAAGACTGGCGAAACTTCTTCACATGAAAGTTACATAGAGAACTACAAATGTATACAGCGAGTATTATGTTGTTTCTAGTAGGCGAAAGCTGAAACATCAACATGTGAAAGTTGTCTGCAAACTGTAGAACGATATGTGATTAGTACTGTGCTGTTACTAGTAGCCAGTCTGACTGTAGAAGCCAAGACAAAGGGAAACTAATGCATCTGAAAAGGACAAGTTATGGAAAGGTATGCACGATAAGTATTATGTTGTTTCTAGTAAGCGGCAGCTGAAACATCAACATGTGAACGTCGTTGTGTACAGTAACCTAGAACTATATAGTCCTTAGTAACGTGCATTTACTAGTACCTGTAATTGGTATTCAGACTCAGGCAGTTTGGAATAGTTTGGCAAAGATGCACCAGAGAAAACTGGGATTTGATACAGAAATTGTTGAATACAAGTATTATGCTGCTTCTAGTAGGTTGAATCCGAAACATCAGCATGTGAAAATTGAAAACATTTCTGGTTCGAATTGTCACAAGTATTTGGTGATCTGAGTAGCCAAACTCACTACAACGCCAATTGAAGGCAAAAATTCTCAACGGGAAAAGCTATTCTCATTGAATGAGCTAACAAGACGAGTATTATGTTGCTTCTAGTAGGCGAAAGCCAAAACATCAACATGTGAAAGTCTTGCTGAACAAATTTAATGTTGTTGAGCTCAGTACCGTGTGAATTAGTAGCCATAATTGGCGAGCGAAAATTGAACTGGCGAAACTTCGTCTTTGGAAAATTGCAGATGCCGAGCACTTATTTTGCAACGAGTATTATGTTGACTGTAGTAAGCGAAAGCCGAAACAGCAACATGTGAAAGCTGTTGAAATTTGTGGTCATTTTGCAATAAGTACAAGGAGTGTAACTAGTAGCCAGGTCAAAATTTGGGATAAGAATGAGCAAAAATTCTGCATGAGAACAGTTGAAATTATGAAACTAAATTACAAAGACTAGTATTATGTTGTTTCGAGTACGCGAAAGCGGAAACATCAACATGTGAACGTTTGTAACGAAGTTTCGTTAATTTTCAGCCTAGTACTGAGCAAGAACGAGTAGCCTCATCTCCAATCCCACGCAAAATGTAGTGAAATATGTGAGTGAACCTTATTCACGGTGAGGGTTTCCCGAGGTCTGTATTGCAGCGAGTATTATGTTGCTTCTAGTAAGCGAAAGCTGAAACAACAACATTTGAAAGTTGGAATTAATGACTGAATGGAAACTTCGACCTGTGTTTGATAGTAGTAGCGAACAAAACTGCTGAATCGGTTTCTGTCTCATATTGGTCAGTGAAACCAATTAAGAGACAATCAACTACATAACCTGAATTGGGCGAGAGAACCCCCTTAACTTAAGCATATCAGTAAGGGGAGGAAAAGAAATCAACTGAGAATCCCTTAGTAATGGCGAATGAACAGGGAAAGCTCATCGGGAAGAGAAATGGCAACATTTCTCGGTGTCCGGTATGGTTTGATGCTAGACTGGTGAATTTGTCCTGATGTCTACTGGAAAGTAGCATCAAAGAAGGTGAAAATCCTGTAAAGGTCATTTTCGATACCAGTCATAATGGCTCATTCCTATGAGTAGAGTTGTTTGAAAGTGCAACTCGAAGCTGGAGATATGTCTCTCCAAAAGCTAATTATAAAGCGAGACCGATAGTAAACAAGTACCGTGAGGGAAAGTTGAAAAGCACTCTGAAGAGAGAGTGAAAAGTACGTGAAACTGTTGAAGGGGAACTGGAGTGAGCGTTACCATACTCAATGCCTTGATATTATATTCTCGGCTACCGAGTAGTGTAGTTGTCGTCTTTTGGCAAATCTTGTTAATGAATCGAGCAGAAGTTTTCCTCGGAATTCTTCTTGTTGATTCTAAACAAAATGAGATAAATTGATCTTGATTGCCTGTCTGACCTCAACTTCCTATTCAATGCTCTCTACAGCCCGTCTTGAAACACGGACCAAGGAGTGTGAGTTGCTTGCAAGTGTTGTCGCTCATTGAAAGCGCACACGCGAAATGAAAGTGAACAGTGTAATTTTTATGAATTGCACTACTTTGTGTGGTGAGGGCGCCGATTCGGTGTCCCGCAACCACGGACGGTTTTGCTCTTATTGCATGACTGATCCAGAGCAAGTAGCACACGACCCGAAAGATGGTGATCTATGCTTGGGCAGGGCGAAGCCACGGGAAACCATGGTGGAAGCCCGAAGCGGTTCTGACGTGCAAATCGATCGTCTGACCTGAGCATAGGGGCGAAAGACTAATCGAACCATCTAGTAGCTGGTTTCCTCCGAAGTTTCCCTCAGGATAGCAAAAGCTTGAGCAAGATTGAAAAATCTTCGCAAAGCAATTTCATCGGTTAAAGCGAATGATTAGAGGAATGGGGGAAAATTTTTCCTTCACCTATTCTCAAACTATAAATCGGTGAGATGTCCTTGTGACTTAATTGCACTTGGACTATGAATGCAAGCTTTTTGTGGGCCGCTTTTGGTAAGCAGAACCGGCGATGTGGGATGAACCAAAAGTTGGGTTAAGGCGCCTAACTACTTGCTCATGAGTCACCACAAAAGGTGTTGATTGATACTGACAGCAGGACGGTGGTCATGGAAGTTGAAATCCGCTAAGGAGTGTGTAACAACTCACCTGCCGAATCAATCAGCCCTGAAAATGGATGGCACTAGAGCTCGTGGCCTATACCCAACCATGAATATCAATATCTAACGCAAGTTAGATTAGAGAAAAAGAGCCTCACCAGCTCAAAAATGATATTCATGTGTAGGAGGACACATTGATTGCGCTAAAGTATGCACGCAAGTGTATGCGCGAAGCGATCAATGGAGCAGATCTTGGTGGAAGTAGCAAGTACTCAAATGAGAACTTTGAGGACTGAAGCGGGAAAGGCTTTCATGTGAACAGCGTTTGCACATGAGTTAGTCGATTCTAAAAGACAGGCTAATGCCAAAGTCTTGAATAGTGGTTTCTTGAAAACTGCTGAGTCTCGAAAGAGCATCGGGTTAAAATTCCCGAACTTACTCTCCTGGCATTGAGACGGCAACGTCATTGAGGTCGAACTTTGTCATTGGGACCTTGGGGAAGAGTTATCTTTTCTTTATAACACGTTGTAGAGTCCTTGGAATTGATTCAATCAGAGATAAGGCTCGAAGCGTGCAAGAGCACAGCAGCATTTGCTGTGTCCCAATTGTTCCTGGTGGCACATAAAAGTTTGGCTTAGCAGATGTCAGGAGAGTGAATCGTACCGATTACCGCATCAGGTCCCCAAGGTGAAAAGCCTCTGGTCTTGGAACAGTGTAGATAAGGGAAGTCGGCAAAATAGATCCGTACCTTCGGAAGAAGGATTGGCTCTGAGGAGTGGGTGTAACAAGCCTTTAGTTTGACGCTTCGGTCTGCTAAAGCGTGCGATGGCCTTCGGGTTGTTGGCGTTTGGTTTGACTGCTAGCTGATATGCTTTAGGTCTATTCTGTTGCACAAAAAACACTC
>NW_027452234.1:7500-34711 GCF_964194025.1 Convolutriloba macropyga
AAAAAAGTCGGTTTTTTTTTAAAAAAAAAAGACAGACTGATTACAATCCGAATTCTTATTCGATTGTAACAGTCCAAGATTGGCCCAAAAGTAACCCTGCTAATTTATAATGTCCTTTAGGAACATTTGATTTTTCGAATGTTGTAGATATAGATAATTTATTAGTTGAAAACCCAAAAATATTTTCTGCAATTTTAATAATCAACGAGTAAAGCTAGCAAAAAACGGCAAAGTTTTAATTACATAGCATTCTCAGTGGAAGTTGATGTAGGAATAGCGCCTTCTGTGTCTACAAAGATTGTGTTAGTGTTGTTTGGGGATGTACTGCCGGCAAATTTAATCAAAGTGGACTAAAATAGCTTATTTCGTGTTGTTTTGATGAAAAAGCTGAATTTTGAAATATTTATCCAGAGTTTTTGGACAAAAAAATTAAATAGAATAATCAGCAATGCTTGTTTGTCTTTAAAAATAAAATCAACGACACTATTCTCAAAAATTTTAACAAATTTTAGCAAAATTGACGTAAATTTAGGCAAAAATTTCGGAAAATGTGAAAAAAACAACGTGAATTCACTCTACTTTTCTCAGAAATTTAAACAACGATAACTCCCTGTAGAAAACGAAAATTAAAAAAATCTTTAATTCGATATTCTACGCTGGACGAGGTTTCAAATGATACCAGTCTCAACTCTCTACGAAGAATATATCGATCGGCGAAAATTGACTGAGCAAAAAAAAACCCATTTGAGTATATAGTTCCTCCCCCCCTCAAGAGCGGTCGGAACAATCAGCCTTGGGATACAAAGTTTAGCAAAGAAAGAACTTTTCCAAATGAAGTTTGAACAATGAACAAATTCTAGTTTGGTATGTTGATGTTAAAGAGGATAGATATCTGGAATAGACCTGTTGGCGGATCTTGTCCATGCACTCTGGATGCAATTGGTTTGCTATCTCATCAGGTCACTGGTCTTGTAGCTGGACAGGAATACACATTCTACATGCAACTTACAAGTGCATACGGGAAGAAGGGACCTGTGACGTCATTCGTGGTGGCCACTTACACTGACGTGGTAAAAAAGATAAACTATATATCCAATCAAAAGTCATCTTCGTTTTCACAATGGAATTGAAATTCTATGCGACAATATTCGCTGCAATTGCAACTCATTTCTATCCTAAATTCTAAAAAAAGCAATCCCACCACCGAAGTTTCCCGTTGTCTTCAAAAATAAATGTTCTCATAATAAAACTCGATAACAGCTTGGTCACTAGGTCCAAGGGAAACCCTTGATTTCAAATTTTTCATCTGTCAGGATTATGGATTTCATGTCAAGGTGTGAAGTTCAACTTCCCTGGAATTCAAGTGAGTTAGATAAAATTTTCAGATTGAAGCCTCAACCGTGAGTGGGACAGTTGACCTGTTGCTGTCTGTCTCTTTTGAGTCTGGAACTGGTAAAGAAGTTCGACTGCGCATCACAGGACAGCTGAGTGGAATCGACAGACAATATTACCATGAATATGCGTTAGACAATTTATACTGCCTCTTTATTCAGACCCACTTTACTGGGGGATGAACAATATGCGCAACTGGGTTGTCTCTGTTCACTCAATTGTGGCCGATCGATGCATTCATCGTAGATAGTTTGAAGTGGTATCATTATAAAGCTCGAGCCTCAAAAGTAAAACTAATAAAGTCGTTTTAAAAATTGTTTTTTTTCAGGCGTTTTTCGAGCTTTTGTGAACATTAGAATGAAATTTGTTGTTTTGCTTGATTCAAAAAATTTATTTATAAAATAGTTGTGTTCTCCAAAATTAGACTTTTTCATCAAAATTGACATCAAATTTTGGTTCCTTAGCCCACTTGATTTTTTTATTACTTTTCAATTACCGGAAGTAAAGTTCTAACAACTGCTGAAATATTTTTGAGTAGATTCAAAAGAGTGCTAGTTTTCCTTCTTCTTTCTTTAAAAGTGTTCTGAGGTATAAACTTTGACCCTTCTTTTGCTAACATAAACAATCATTATTCAAAAATCATCAAATGATTTTGATATACTGAACATTTTTTTAGTCAAATGATCGTTTTTAGTTTACTGTGGATCAATTACTGGTTATCATTGAACGAGCAGCAATATCGAGGCTAGTTATGGACTCCTCTTGAAAAGCTGTTATAATTCCTTTAGAGCAAAGATGTCTTTTTAAAAAGCTTGTCACAATTTTTTGCTTTTCATAAGGTTATAACACACCACATTTCTTGCCTATAAAAAAGAATTTAATGACGGCTCATATGTGTTTAAAATGAGGTCAATTTACTAAATCTAATGTTTTCAGTGAAAATTTTATGTCTTTCACTTAAAATTTATTCATCAACTTATGATCAATCTTGTTGTCGTTTGGCCGCATTTGTAGTTCATTTGCTGTCTACTGTCTGAAGTTCAGGAATAAAAGCTGCAGATAGCGTTCCTTACTACAAGTGAGCCTTTTATTGCATTCGGTTGACATAAAATGGCTCTTAGGACTATAACAATTTCAGGAAAATCTCAGTTGTCCCTTATTCACTTCGAATTTTGTCCATTATTCCCAATATCTGCCTACTCGTTGCTCATTCTCTGTAAACTAGATTGAAAATTAATAGAATATGAAATGTCAATTTTTCTTGTTTTCTTGCAAAATGTAAACAATTTTCCGTTTTTCTTTATCATTTTAAATTTCTTTATCGTTTCTTTATCATTTTTTAAATTTTGATGTATCACATTTTCTGGATAAGGACAGATCTCCACGAAGACACATATATAAAAAGATATGCAAAAAATCTAATTCAGGGGACAAAAGAGAACAGTTTTTTTTAAAAAGTTTTTTTGATAGCTAGTGGTATAAATGACATTAAACTAAATTCATTTTTGGAAAAAAAAACGGATCGAGTTTTCGAACCCTGCCCCTCTTTGTTCTTCTTCTGCGCATTAAACTTAGTTTCACTAATTACAAAGCCCATTTTGACGAAGAAATGATCTTACGTAAACTACTCATTGCCTGTGGTTGTTTTTTGTTGTTTTTTTTTAAGATTGTTTTGATGTATAATTTTCACACAAAGAACACTTATGGTCTCTCCAGTTGATAGTTTTTGGCTTTAATTGCTGTAATTGTTTTTATGTAATCTGTAGAGTCTCTTTTTATGAGTGTTTTCAATGTGTCTTCGTAGTCTTTTGACCTAGTCTCTAGTAATGAGATGCTACATCCTGTTGAATTGAAATTAAATTTCCGTAGTCTATAATTGACAAAATTTTTTGTGTTTTCCTGACTTTGAAAATATCGAGTTTTTCAGAAACTTGAGTTTTTCTGTAAATTATTGCAATTTCTATATAATTGCCTGTTTTTGAGTTGCTTTTTAAATATCCTCGAGCCATAACCAAATTAACGACATTTCCATAGGCTGCGACGTTGAGAGTTGTTAATCAGATATAATGTTTTTAATGAATGTCTAAACGGCCTTGAAACCCCTTAACTGTTATTGCAAAAAAAGTTTATGAAGTATTGATGTTGGGTTCTTCGCGCTTCTTTAAAGTCTTGAAGTCACGTGCCATATTATGGATAAGGACAGATCCCAATGTATTCAAATGGCAATGTAGAAGCAGATATATATTTCAGCTGAGAACTGTAGTTTTCTTGCTGCAAACTCAACTGTTTTCAAAATCATAAAAGAATTTGCATATTCTGCTCTTTTGTTACTGAGTATCATTATGGAGCGGTTTCATTTGTTTACTAGAACTTTACATTTCTTTTTTCCACGCCCTTTATTCCTTATCTGATTTTTTATGTAATGCTGTTAAGACTGTGTGCTTGTTTTTTTAATCAAACTATGACTTTGTTAACAAAAGGTCATAAAAAACGTGTTTTTGTTTATTGAACTCTTTATTTTTCGTTTTGTCTTGTCAAAGTTTTTTTGTCTCCTTATAAATGGTTCCAATGGCTCCCATTGAGTCGTCTAATAATCTATCTAACAATTTTACAAGAAATAATTTTTTTATTGAAATGTTACCGAAAATGTCTCGTTCCATCGAAATATGTTTTGTTGAAATTTCATTTGTTCCCTTTAGGAATCTGATGCTTTTTTGGCTGTGCTAGTATTTTTTTTTTCGAAAAACAGATCTTTTGCATTGAACTTGAACGTGAATTTTGTTTTCGTTGCTTTTTTGTATTTTTTTAACTGGTACTCTTTATAATGGCAGCTATCATTGCTTCATCAATGTGTCCTCACTTAATATATTAGGTAGTTTTGTTTTGAAAAACTATTTAGCTCATTAACTAGTTTTTAAAACAGTATATGTATTTTGGAATATTTTCTTTTTCCTTCTCATTTGGCATGCAATTGAATAAAGCTCTGTATGATCAGATTCGGAACATTAGGGTCAAACGCACCTTACCAAGTCTTCCTGTTTAATCAGTTCTTGTTGGTGTGAAACATCTCTTTGATTACACTACGAATTTACACTGTATACATTCCCTGCAGCTATAATTAAAGCGACGTGAAACAGGTTGAAGAAAAAAAAGTCTCGTCATTTTCTTAGTGGGAAAAAATGGGCAGCCGTAGCAAATGCAACGTTACCACATGGATGTTATCAGTCTATAGCCGTTATTCAAAAACTCGACTTAATATGGGAGCTTGACAAATCCGAGATGAGGTTTACAACCAAAATCATTAAAAAACGAGTTGATGTCTGACATCGGAAATTTTAGCACTTTTTTTTCAAAACCGACTCTTCAAATATTGCATCATTAAGACTTAAATGATAATTTGACCGACCCGTGTAGATCAACTGTGAGCGCCTGCCCATTTTCTGAACAAAAACTATTAATTTTTGAGCTCTTCTACGAAACCAAATGATAAAATGACAAAAGCGGAAGCATTAAGTGAAGTGCAATTCAGTTTGTTTTTTGAAAAATCCATCCGCTCCTGATTATCAATAATATGAGCGTGTATAGGGTTTTCAACTGGTAAGAATATAGCCACCTTTTTATCTGCAGAGTTCAATTTAGGGGAATCAATATAATTGGACGTCTATTTTAGTTATATTTTCTTGAGTTTTGGCAGCATTCGAGGAATTGAACAACAAAACTAAACAATGCGAGGGTGAGTTTTCTTGCAAAATATAAATAATTTCTGTTTTTTATCGTTTTTTTTTGTTTTTCGATGTCGTATCACAATTTCTGGATAATGACAGATCTTCGTGGAGACACAAAAATAAAAACATATATAGAAAATCTGTTCAGGGGACAAAAGAGAACAGTTTTTTAAATTTTTTTCATAGCTAGCGTTATAAATGACATTAAACTAAAATCTTTTTTTTTTGGAGAAAAAAATTGATTTAGTTTTTGAACTCTCACCCTCTTTTTTCTTCTTCTGCACATTAAACTTAGTTTCCTTAATCACAAATCCCATTTTGACGAAGAATCTTTATGTTGCAGGTTATAATCTAAAGTAAACTACTCATTGCCTGTGGTTGTTTTTTATTGTATTTTTGAGATCCAGTTGATAGTGTCCCTCCGGTTGATAGTTTGTGGCTTTAATTGCTGTAATTTTTTAAATTTAATCTGTGAAGTCTCTTTTCATGAGTTTCGTCAATGTGTCTTTGCAGGCATAGGACCTAGTCTCCAGTAATTAGATGTACAAAAGTCTTCCTATTGAACTGAAATTAAATTTCTCTAGTATATATTTGATGATTTTTTTTGGGTTTTCCTGACTTTTGAAAATGTTTGTTTTAAAAAACTTGTAGTTTTCAAGAATTTTCAATTTTTTAAGAAATCCTTTTTTTGCGAATATGTCACAGTTTTTATAGTAGTTGTTTTATTAATTAAAACTTTTCCACTATGACAATTTGAGTTTTTCTTAGGAATTTGCGATTTCTGGTTAATTGCCTGTTTTTGAGTTGCTTTTTTAAAATCTTCGTGTCATAACCAAATTAACGACGTTTCCATAGGCTGCAACGTTGAGAGTTGCTAATCAGGTATAGTTGTTTTAATGAAAGTCTAAACGGCTCTGAAACCAGTTAATTTGAATTGCAAAGAAATTATGAAGTATTGATGTTGGGTTTTTTTCGCGCTCTTTTGAAGTCTTGTGACATATCATGGGTAGGGACAGATCCCAATGGATTCATTTGCCAATGTAGAAGCAGATATCTATTTCAACTGGGAACTGGAGTTTTCTTACAGCAAACTCAATTGTTTTCAAAGTTATCAACATGTTCGCATATTCTGCTCTTTCGTTACCGAGTATCCGTATGGAGTGGTTTCATTTGTTTTTGGTACTTTATATTTCTTTTTTGAGGGCCCTTATTCTTCCATCTGATTTTATATGTAATGCTTTTTATACTGTGTACTTGTTTTCTTTAATCAAATTTTGACTTTGTTAACAGATGGCTATGAAAATAGATTTTGGTTATTGATTGTAACCGATTGATAAAAAACGAAGCATTAATGAAGTGCAATTCAGTTTTTTTGAGAAACCGATCCGCTCCTCATTATCGATAAAATTCAATTATAGCAGATTTTCAATGAGAAAAATTTGGCTCTCAATAGGTATAGAAGAATGATTTTTAACAAAACTTTTTCTGAAATAATCCTTTATAATGCATTTTGAGGCAAAACAGTAACTACATCAAAGCCATCATATTGTTTTGTTTTCGTTTTTTGGCCAAGATCAAAAGGAAATGCAGGCCACACGGAAAAAATTTTTCTCGCCTAAAATTTCTTTGTCCATAAGATAAAAAAGGGAGTGGTAAAATTAGATTAGCCTTCTCAGAAAAGAAAGCAAATTTTCAATCTATTTCTACAAAAACATGCTCAACAACAGTTGCTCCAGATTTTTTACCTGCTGACGTGAAATCAAATTTACGAATATGTGAATAACAAAAAAATAGTTTGCTACATTTAAACTTAATTTACAAGCTTACAGGGTATTATTATAATAAGAACCTTAGTTTACAAAACTTATTGTAAATTGTAGAAAACTTTTGCCTTAGAGGCAAGGGACAGTAATTTGACTAGAATCAAATAGTTTTTAAAAAATATAATCAGTTGTTTCGATTGTTAGCAATTCTAATTTTTCTAATTCAGCAGAAGTGTATTCTAATGTTAGCAATTCTAATTTTTCTAATTCAGCAGAAGAGTTTTAACTGGTAAAAAATAGCCACCTTTTTATTTACGAGATCAAGGTAGGGGAGTCAATAAAATTGGACATGTATTATTTTAGTAATAGTTTCATGAGTTTTTGAAGCATTCGAGGAGTTGAACAACAAAAATAAACATTGCCGAGTGTTAGTTTTCAACAAAAACTTTAATGGCGAATTAAATTTACAAAGATAATTTTTTTGCTAAACGATAACTAACAAAAAGTATAAGAACCACGTGAAATAAAATTAAAAAATGAATTTAATTCTGTATTTTTTTCAAATAATCCTAATTTATACGGGCAACTCCGATGGGACAAACGAGACCTGAGAAAATTTTAAATCAATCTTTTGCCATTATCATTACTTACAATAAAGGCGTAAAAATAAAAAACTGAGGCCAAGGCGTTTTCGAGCTATTTTTGCGCGAAAAAAATTAGTTAGAACACATCCTCAACGATCAAACACTTTTTTCAATTTAACGTTGAATTTTTCCAATTTCTGTTGAAATTATTTTGCTAGCTGATTTTTAGTACACAAATAGACCAATTGGAATGTGGAAAGCATAACGAGAATTAATATGTTTATGTGATCAGATGTAATGGTTTTGATAAAAATCTGGACGGCTTTGAAACGTTTTAACTGGAATTGAATATAAAAGTTTATAGAAAATCGATGTTGGGATTTTTTCTCGCTTTTTTTAGTCTTTTGACAAATCATGGATAATGAGAGGT
Organism: Convolutriloba macropyga; assembly: GCF_964194025.1. Taxonomy (NCBI): domain Eukaryota; kingdom Metazoa; phylum Xenacoelomorpha; order Acoela; family Convolutidae; genus Convolutriloba; species Convolutriloba macropyga. The sequence continues at coordinate 15,395 of NW_027452234.1, forward strand.
CTCAATGGTTTCATATGGCATTGTATAAGTAAGTCTCTGTCTCAGCTGATAACTGGTGTTTTTTTTACCGCGAACTCAATTTTTTTCAAAGGCATAAACCTTTTTGCGAATTCTGCTCTTTTGTTACCGAGAATCAGTAAGGAGCAGTCAGGTTTGTTTCCTGCAATTTTACATTTCGATTTCCGAGGCTAATTACTCTTTCAACTGATTCTTTATGTAACGCTATTTAGATTTGTACTGGTTTTTCTGATCAAATTTGTTAACAAGTGGTTGTAAAAAGAGATATTGATTATTGGTTGTGATTAACATTTGTTCTCGTTAATTGAAGTTTTATTTTTCATTTTGTCTGGTCGTTCTTTCATTGTCTCCTTAATGACCGACTCACTTAGGGCTGGATATTTTGACCAATAAAAAAATTGGTTTTGCCAATTTGTATTAGCTTGCAAAGTAAAACAAAAGTTTTTTTCTATATCCAACCAATATTAAGTCACATAAGTACATCGATGCTAGTTACGCTTAGAAATTTCAATTGTGCTCGAATCTTTCCGATTTTTAAACTAGCCTAGGCTGAAACTGCTTTGGCTCATATCGCCCAAAGTGAACTCAGATCAGACAAGTTTCAGATCATCGTCCAGGCTAAAATGTGCCCGAAGCTTTTTTCAGCCATTGTAAATATAGCGCACCGTGCCAAGTGTGGGCGCAAAAATGGTGCGATCTTAGGTGACTTCGGTCTGGCACCTCAACTTCTCAACTTGGGTCCTTCTGATATTTGACAAAATATGTGCAGAGCATTATCGCAGCCTTAGAACATGGAATCACAGATATAAACAACTTGGTCAAATGAATGCAGTAAATCAGAGATATAATTAAGCTCACTGAGGGGGCCTCTTATGGAAAAATTTGTTTCGGTTTTCACCTTCTTTAGTTTTTGAAGCATTCAAGGAATAGTTTCTTGAGTTTTTGAAGCATTCGAGGAATTGAACAACAAAAATAAACATTGCCGAGTGTAAGTTTTCAACAAAAACTTTAAATGCGAATTTAATTCACAAAGATAATTTTTTTGCTAAATGATAACTAACATACAGTATAAGAAACACGTGAAACAAAATTAAATAACGAGTACAAATCTGCAGCTTTTTTTTCAAATAATTTTAAATTTTTCCGGCAACTCCGATGGGACAAACGAGACCTCAAGCCTGAGAAATTTTAAATCAACCTTTTGCCATTATCATTGCTTACAATAAAGGAGTAAAAACAAAAATATGAGGCCAAGGCGTTTTTGAGCTATCTTTTGCGCGAAAAAAAAATAGTTAGAACACATCCTCAACGATCAAACACTTTTTTCAATTTAACGTTGAATTTTTCCAAGTTCTGTCGAAATTATTTTGCTAGCTGATTTTTTAGTACACAAGTAGACAAATTGGAATTTTGAAAGCATAACGAGCATTAATATGTTTATGTGATCAGATGTAATGGTTTTGATAAAAATCTGGAGGGCTTTGAAACGTTTAAACTGGAATTGCATATAACAGTTTATAGAAAATTGATGTTGGGAATTTTTCTCGCTTTTTTGTAGTCTTTTGACAAATCATGGATAATGAGAGGTCTCAATGGTTTCATATGGCAATGTAGAAGTAGGTATCTGTCTCAGCTGATAACTGTTGTTTTTTTTTACCACGAACTCAATTTTTTTCAAAGGCATAAACATTTTTGCGAATTCTGCTTTTTGTTACCGAGAATCAGTAAGGAGCAGTCAGGTTTGTTTCCTGCAATTTTACATTTCGATTTCCGAGGCTAATTACTCTTTCAACTGATTCTTTATGTAACGCTATTTAGACTTTGTACTGGTTTTTCTGATCAAATTTGTTAACATGTGGTTGTAAAAAGAGATATTGATTATTGGTTGTGATTAAGATTTGGTCTCGTTAATTGAAGTTTTATTTTTCATTTCGTCTCGTCATTCTTTCATTGTCTCCTTAGTGACCGGCTCACTTAGGGCTGGATATTTTGACCAATAAAAAAATTGGTTTTGCCAATTTGTATCAGCTTGCAAAGTAAAACAAAAGTTTTTTTTCTATATCCAACCAATATTAAGTCACATAAGTACATCGATGCTAGTTACGCTTAGAAATTTCAATTGTGCTCGAATCTTTCCGATTTTTAAACTAGTCTAGGCTGAAACTGCTTTGGCTCATATCGCCCAAAGTGAACTCAGATCAGACAAGTTTCAGATCATCGTCCAGGCTAAAATGTGCCCGAAGCTTTTTTCAGCCATTGTAAATTGAGCGCACCGTGCCATGTGTGGGCGCACAAATGGTGCGATCTTAGGTGACTTCGGTCTGGCGCCTCAACTTCTCAACTTGGGTCCTTGTGATATTTGACAAAATATGTGCAGAGCATTATCGCAGCCTTAGAACATGGAAACACAGATATAAACGAGTTGGGCCAATAAATGCAGCAAATCAGAGATATAATTGAGCTCACTGAGAGGGCCTCTTATGGAGAAATTTGTTTCGGTTTTGGCTTTCCAGCCACTCGTAAACGGAACATGAACGTTATAATGAAAGTTAAGAGCCATAAAATGTTCATAAAATGAAAGATGTGCTTTTTCAGTCGGTTCAACAAATACCAATTTGGAGATCTTTTCCCTGGTGATCTATACACAGTAGAAATGTGGTCAGTTAGCAAAGGGGATGAAAACAGTGCAGTTGTACGAAACTACACTTTCTCTGATTCTACATACCCCTTAGAGCCTACAATTGTGAGTGAAGTAACAGTCACTGAACATACAATTCACTTCGGATGGACCAACCCTGTCTACTTCTCGGCAAGTTATCATTCAAACACACCACAAGACCATTTGCAACCATTTGCAAATATCAAACGTAGCTTAAGCGCAAATTTGTCGAACGCTGTTTGCCCTGAAAAAATTTTCCATGCGCTAACACTTAGGGCAAAATAACAAAGACAACTGTCAGGGAATATTTTTTAAAAAAATTCCAAGGGAGTTTTCCAAACTGGTTGGCTTTCGTTTAGTCAATAGAAACAGATTTTCTCATTCTTCTTGGCAATTTCTTGGGATTTTTTTGCGTTTTCTGTGCTACAGAAATAACACATGAAAAATTTAAAAACTGCTGAATACAGGCAGATGATGCTCATAATAGCTGTCTTTTAGTTGCCTATCGTCTTATTAGTATTTTAGTTGTGATGAATAGCGAAGATTAGTATCTAATCAATCAGAGTTCTGCCTTCTATTTCAGAAAGTTTACATTTGGAACAAGCCATCAGATGGGTCATGTCCATGTCTGCTTGATGACTCCAGGTAAGGGCTCATTGTTTATGAAAAAATTGCAAAAATGAAAAAAATAAAGAAAAATTTAAAATTTGATGTAGAGTACCATAATATAATAGTCACAAGGTAAATTCCACTGGCAAGTATCAATGTTAGTGAATATTATAGACAGGATTAAAATTATGGTGAAAGAAAAGGCCGTTAAACATTAGGGGTGAAAAGGCGGACACTGATGGGCTATTCATTGCAGTTAGTTTACACAGTCAAAGCTGTCCATCTTCATTAATGGTAACGCTAAAAACGGAAATTTAATGAGAAAAATGGAATCTTGTATTCTCACGTTGATTTTCGTGCCTCTCCCCAGGCCAAGGCCTCGACTTATGAAAATACTTTAAAAGTCTAATAAGGGGGTGCCAATATTGAATATAATTACACGGTCGAGCTTCCTAGCAAAAATTGAGCTAATATCTTTTTATGGGTCGAGCTTAACTCTTTTCATAACGAAAAAAGTCCACCTAAGGTCTTTTCATGGGTCCACCATTAGTCATTTCATAACGAACAAAGTCGAGTAAAGGTCTTTTCATTGGTTTACTAATAGTCTATTCATAAGTCTGTTTTTTTTTAAAAAAAAAAATCCGAAATTTTTCATTTTTTCTGCTTCTCTACAAACAAAAGCAGAGCCGGAGCAAGACTAAATAGCTTTGCAACAGAGCTGTCCAATTTACGAAACAGTTTGAAAACTGCCAAAAGCCTCAAGATCTCCGTCAAATTTTAATATAAAGAGTTATGGCAGCTCGAGTCTATTACGAAATTACTTGATTCAATCAAACCAGCTAGCTTAAGTGTATTGGTCCTAGTCCCCTTAGCCATGACGCAATTTCGGCGTGAAGAAGAGCATACACGCTGACTACGTTATATGCAAAATTTTACGGACAGTTTTAATGGCAATAAGTAGACTTATGAAAAGACCAATGATGGACCGACGAAATAACTTTAACTCGACTTTGTTTGCAAAAATTGTGTCGAGCTTAAGTCCAGCTCAGATGTTGGGTCGAGCTAAACTCTTTCGTATGTTTTTGGGTTCAGCTAAAGCCTTTTGCGAAAAATTTGAGTCGAGCTAAAGTTCATCAAAGCTGCGTCTCCACTCTCTGAAATGTTTCTTGCGAACCATCTCATATGCCGTCACTTTTCACACAGTTATGTCTCATCAGCTTGTTGGTTGCCGCATCTGGAATAATAAGTGCTAGATTGCACCACACGTTGTTTTTCCCTAGATACCTGCACTAGTTTCTTATATGCATCCTACAGCACCCTATGGACCCTCTTTTTATCAATGCTTGCCTTTTTTTCCCGTGGTTCAGACTCATTCTGTTGATCCTCCGTCTCCAGTAGTTGTATGTATATGTGTATGTATAAAGAGCCACTTTGTTCGTATCATCGTCAGAAATCTTTTGATGCAAAGTAGGAAGTCGTGTGACTTTCCGATGTAAGTAAGCAGAATCGTTGCCTGTTGATCCATTTTAGTAGCAAAACATAAAAGCAAAGTGAAGATGCTAGGCAGAAATAATTATATTTTTAAACAACCGAGAGGATTTTTGCAGAATCATTTTGATTAAATATTTTATCTGTAAATCCTGTTCTGAATTTAAAAAAGAAATCTCTCTGGATATAATAAATACGTTACAAACATAATAGAGATAAAAAGTTTACATGAGAACTCTTTATAGTAAAAAATTACATCTGGCGATTCAAAAGAGGAATGGAATAGACATTAAAAACGGTTATATTTACTCGACAACAATGAAAGAAATCAATATCTGAGTCAATTGCTACACTTTAAATTCATGGTGAGGTAGAATTGCATCGTTTTACCTATTGCTATAACGACAAAAAATACATTAGAAGTTAACTACTAATTTTAGGAAATGAATATTTTAACAATCATCATCCCAAAATTGTCACATTTTGCAGGTTAAGAAATATTAAAATTTTATAAGACTAAGGTTAGGAAAATAATGCTGTTTCTTAAGTTCTGTTTCTTAATAAGTTGTTACTCCAACAGATTCACCATTGTCAATGTGTTACAACACATTGACAATGGGAAATCTGTCAAAATAAATATAAAAAACATAAAACACAACTAAATTTTCAATACAATTTTTCATCAAAAAATTAGGAAAAAACAAAATAACATCTCTATATATCAAAAAGGAAACATTGTTATAATTTTTGTCAAATTTTTCATCACCATATCAGAGAAGAGATTTGCAGAAAAAACACAAACAAAAAAAACGGAATTTCACTTTGAAAAATTTAGAACAAAAGTCGTTTAATTTTCATTGTTTTATTAGAGCACATAACGGTATTTGAAAAATCAATCATGTAGTGAATGATCGCAATCCCAAGTTATGATAGAAAAAAAGGGCTTCATCACGCAATAAAACAGTATTATATGTCACAAAAAAAATAAATTTTTTTCATTTTTGAGCATTAAATTATGTTCACAATTTTTATGACACTTGTTTGAAAAGAAATAATTACAATATTTCAATAAATTTAATCTGACAATGATTATCTTTTGTCAGCTTGGGAGTTAATTGTTATAAGTTAAAAGTTAAATGGTAACAATGTAATTTGTTATTTGTTCTGAGTTTTTCATAACTATTGGTCCCTGTTTCCTTTAATTTTGTCGTTACAATACAACATTCTCCACAATATGTGTTTTAGAAAAATTACTAAGTAAATAAGATTTTGAATTTAAACTTGAACTAGAAAACTAAACCACACCAGATCGTTTCATACCAATTTGGGAAAACCAAGATTGTTTAAGTTCCAATTAAACGTGGTGTGATTAGTGGAAAATAAAATTTTTCACCTAAACAAGATTCAAGGAATATATATACCCGGGTCGAGGAAAAATTGGCAAACTATGAAAGATAAGCGGCGATAAATTGTTTGTTTTTCACCGCAAATTTTGAAATCATTTAATTTCACCACTTTAGTGATCACTGAACTTACAAAAAAGCACAGGATTTCACCGCCCTTACAAGGTTTTGAACCCTTAACCTCCTGCAGAACATCCACTTCTTTTTCCAGTGCGGCATCTCTCAATAAATTCCAGTATGTTTGTTTTGAAGATAAATAAAATTCATTCTGCTTTATGTAAAGCATGCGCGGTGAATTTTTGCAAGATTTGCGATTTTCAGCGGTGAAGTTACAGATTTTAGCGGTGAAATGTGGTGATTTTTTGTAAGTTCACAGCTTACTCTAGTGGTGAAATTATATAAAATCACCGCTTAGAAAAAGTGTAAAAATGATGTTAGTTAAAGGGGTATTTTTAGGGGGGATGGGGTTTAATTTCATCAATTTCTCCCTACTCCCCTAAGTTAAGCGGTGAATTTATATCATTTCATCGCAATCACCGTTATCTGACATAATTGGGGCACTTTTTTTCAAAACGGTGAAATTACTTAATTTCACCGCTAAATTGAGCGGTGAATTTAAGTAATTTCACCAGTAATAGGCAATTTAATTCTTTTTCACCATGTTCATCGGTGATGCCTCAAACCGGGTAGCAATTCTAAATTATGACATATCTTTTTATTTAGAATAGATTTCACCTGCTCGCCTTTAAACTACTTATTTTGCAACTATTAATTTTGGTCGAGTTAAAGGCTGGCAGCAATGAAATTGAGTTGAATTAAAGTGGAGCTGCAAAAAAATGAGTTGAAGTAAAGTACAGCAGGAGAAAAATGGATGGAGTTGAAGTCGAGCTGCTTTAAGATGGCCAGAGTAGTTGCAGAGACTATTTCCAAGTAATGTCAAGATGTGGATAAGGTCCAGCTGAATATTACAAAAAATCTTCAATTGAGTGGAACATGTTCTTGCCATACAAATTTTGGATATTTACATTGTCTTTTCATAAGTCGAGTTCTAAACCTTATTGGGACAGTCTTTTCTAAATTTGAGCCGGAATTGTGCACACAGGTTAGTAGTTTTAATTAAACCAAACAACCACAGATTCAAAGCTTCAAATGGTTTTGAGCAATTAGGTCGCAAAAAATCTGCGCTGACTTTGTTGAAATTTGAAACACGACTAAATTTATGTCTCTATGATCGTCGTGGCCAATTTTCGTTTTAATTAATTCATGGTTCATGTTTCACCTCAATCCCCTGAGTGATCCGAAAGCCAATACTTTTTGATGAAATCGAGTAAAGGAAAAACCTATCGAAAATGAACAAGTAATGTATTGATGATCCTTTGTTTGAGTCCAAACGATGTTACAATTACAAATTTGATTGCTGGTGGAGAATACAACATACACATGCTAGCCGAGAGTGCATTCGGCCGAAACAGTTCTCAGTTGTCAATTGTGAGATCTCTTTACACAGATGACGTCACTCTTTCTAATGCTATCACCACCCACTCATTGCAGACTAAGGTTGAATTTGACTCTGGAGTTGGGTCAACAGTGGAAATGGAACTGCTGTGTCTGGACTTGCCTCTCAGCTGGAGGGAGAGAAAGGCTTTTGCGTGAGTTCATTCTGAGTTAGAACAATTAGAGACCTTGTCTGGTCAAACCAGCGTTTGTTATAGTCTGGAAAGCGAATGCGTTTAGTTGGTTTGCGAGCCGCCTTGCCTTTCTCCAATCATGATCAGCATCGCTGAAAAATTAGTTGACAGATTTTTTTTACAAATCAAGTCATTGGAAACTTAATTAGAGTTGTTCGAAGCAAAAAGATGCGCCTAGAAAGATGCCGCTAAAAGAGAACAGAGACTTATATGGTTGTCCCTAAATGTCTCCCTAGTCCAACTATGCCTAGTCCATCTATTAATCTTCCCAGTTCATGCCTGTTGCGCTGATCTTCAAGAGAAGAGGGTTATTTTTATAACAACTTTTGCAGGAGTCGCACAATTTAACCATCCTATATCAGGACGCGGGCTAATTTTGCTAAAAAGCCTGGGAATGTTGGTGCAATACAGGAGGAATTGCTTGGCAAGATAAATAAATATTGGGACAGTTGAATCAAAAAAGGTAAATATTTTTTATTCAAAGCTGTAAGAGCTTCACAGTGTTGCTTGTTGTTGGTGAGGTTCTTGCTTAATTAGACCTGTTCAACACTTTGAAATCTACAGCTGTAAAATGTTTTCAATGCGAAATTTCGATGTCGGTGAATAAAATGAAGTCGGCAGTTGGTTTTCTTTTCAATATAATTTCAAATGTTTTTTTTTCATCAATTGATCATTTTTTTCTGAATGGCTACCCAAGTCGGAAAAAAGTTAATCGTGCAAGATCTTGCAAGATTCTTGCAAGATTCTTGCAAGACAATGTTACGTTTTGCAAGATTCTTGCAAGAATCTTACAAGAATTAACTTTTTCGTGCAATTTTCCTGCAAGAACTTGCAAGATTAATTATTTTGGAAGAAAAAAGTTTGGCTCAAAAAACATTAAAAAAACAAAAAAAGCGCTCAAAAATAGCCGAAAGAGCCGTCCTAGGTCCTCATCCTAAGTCCTATCCTTGCAACAAAACCTTTTGGAAGCGTCAACATTTGAATAAAAAAAAATCCAAAAAGAAACATACATCGAATTATCAATCTATCACCTGTGAGAAAGTCTTTCGCGCAATTTCTTCTTTTCTTCTTTTTTTCATTTTTTATATTTCGTCAAATTTCTTTTCCTTATCGCTCTCCGGGTGTCGTATCGGGTTGAAGAAGTCCTCGAGTGGAAATTGTGTGTTAGGTATATGTTATGAAAATAGCTAAAAAGTGCAACAAAAGTCAATTGTCTTTGAAAAGAAGAAAATTTTTGAGTAGTTTATTTCGCATAAAAAAGCAATTTAATAAACTCAGAACTAGAAACAAGACAAACGCCGTCAGTACCTTGCATTTAGTATCACAGAAAGTGATGGATGTGCCAAAAATGTATCATAATCAAGAAAAACATGTAAACCCTGTTTGTAAAGAAAATATTTCTTTTTGCTCAATAAACTCATTGAATCTCTCTATAAACTCTTAGAAATTATTGCAAATTATCACTGACAAACGCTAAGGGCCCAGTCAATCCATAATACAACTAAACGGACCGTTTTTCTTGTTGTCTGATATAAAATAATTTTAAATTTGCAAAAAAAATGCAGCAATAGTCAATTTTCTTTGAAAAGGAGAAAATTGTTGAGTCGTTTATGTCGCACAAAAGGCACGTTAATAAATCAAAACTCACAATCAAACAAACACGGTCAGAATTTGCATTCAATAGAGCAAAAAAAAACTCTGGATATGCCAAAAACTCATCGTAATTCATCAAATTATACGTAAAAAATAATTGCGTTTTCTGATTCAAAAGCGTACCAACGATGTGTTCTATTTCATTTGATTTTATAGTTTTCGGAATTTCAAATCGGGAACTTTTTCTAAAGCAAAAAAAGTTAATCTTGTAAGATTCTTGCAGGATTTCTGCAAGATTAACTTTTTCTTGCAAGATCTTGCAAGATTAACTTTTGTTCTTGACTTGAATAGGGTAGGCTATCATATCGAGCTGGTCAGATTTTCCTAGGGCATTTGCCCTGATGTCAGTTTTGGGAAATTGACGGGTCAATTTTGAGAAAATATCGTTCTATATTTCTTGAGTTTAGTTTTGTTTTCAATATATTAAAAAAAAATTCCGCTGAATGGTTTAACTTGGAATATTTTTTGTTTTCAAGCAGCGTTGGCTAAAAACTAATTGAACATCAGTTTCCATCTTGAAATTTGTAATTGTTTTTTGCTTCTTCAACCATTTTTTTCTTTTTCTTTGTTGTAAATTTTCCCTTTCCCACACTATCATTTGTTTTTTAACACTGCACTCATTTTCATTACAAGTGAGATCCCAATAGCCATGTTGCTATCTGCAGTCAACAGCTTAGAGTTTTTAGCAGATCCTTGTATACTTTTTCTCTATTTGTGTTTCGTTTGTACAATTTGTTTTTGCTGTTGAGAAGGTTCTAGAACAAAGGAGGTTCCTTTTATTCGATTTATTTTTCGGTTGTTCTTCTGTAAATTTTCGGGTATCATTTTTGTTCTATTTAATTTGACTGAAAGAGAAGATCTTCATTCATGTTGATTCCGAGTTCCTTGTTTATTGATTCATTGTTTTCTCGATATCTTGGCGTTAAATCTACTACTACAAGCTTTTTATTATTTGACATCTAATTTCACACATACCAAAAAAGAAACAATGAATAAACTTGTCGCTGAATTTGTCCTAAGATTTTTCCTAAGTGTTGCAGAAGTGATTGAAGACAAATATCAAAAAGTATCCTTAATGAAAAAAAAAAAACGGGAAAAATTTTAGCTCTAAAACTTTCTTTCTTCCATCGGTATGAATTTGAATCAACCTCAGCAAAGCAAGAATTGTTGAGGTCGCAAAAATTCTCTTTTTTGTCAACACCTAGTTCGACAAATTCCAAATAAAGCCGGCAAATTGCCTGAAAAAACCCGGAGTTCAACCCCTTGAGCCATATTTTTGTTAGATTCCAAAACGAAAGTTATTTCAGTATCTAAACTGACGGCTATTAAGTTTAACGCTAATGCCAGTTAACAATCTCTCTAGTGACCTTCGATCAAAAAACAACTAGCCAGAAAGCAAGTTTTTGTCCAAAAATCGGGTTCCTGTTTCACTTCAAAAAAACTTCAGGCCCAGGTTTCTTTAATATTTTTCTTCTTGTTATTGGCAATACCACAACTGCAAAAGTTTTTAAAAAACATCTGAAAATATCACTCAAGAAGACAGCGCCCCAATACATTTCAATTCCCTTTTTTTCAAATTGTAATTCCGTCAAAGTAAATGTAATTACGAGAAAGAAGAGTGCATAAATATGAGCCGTTGAGAGACTGTAAGCCATTGAAAAGCAAACAAACCAAATTCAAACTTTTCAAAGGAAACCAAATTCAAAACAAAGAAAACTCAAACTTTTCGAAATAGCCCAATTTTTGTAGATAAAAAATGGCAAGATACAACTTTCAGAAAACAAATAGTTTTATAACTAAAAATGGAAAACAGGAGACAACGATAAATAATCTCCTGATTCAGGATTTTTTTAATGAAAAATCAGAAAACGTCAATTGTTAATAAAAGCAATGAAATGAAATTTACAACAAAAAGAGTAAAAAAACGCAAAAGGCACTGTAAAAAGAATTTTAGAAGAAGCACTCGCAAAATTATTGTGTTAACATCATCAACACAAACAAATTTAATAGCTAAAAGATCAGAATTAAAGCTTGTGCAGTAGTGGGAAAAAAGCCCTGTGCGCAGAATTAGGGTTTTTCGAAATTTTAATATTGCGTAAACTCAACCCCTCGGCACACCACCAATTTTTTTCATTTTCATTTACTACTCGCGCCACCATAATTTTGATTTTCTTTCACTGCTCATCCAACCAACATATTGAAAATTTTGTTTTCATTCATTACCCAATTTATAAAATAGCCTTAGCTGCTGCACAGTGAAGATTCTAACTCAGTTTAGGGTCTTTACTCGGTTTAGGTTTAAGACTACATTTACTATTACTTCTTCTATTAATCATTATCAATTCTATATCAGTAGATTAGACCAAGGCTGTATTGTTGATTTTAATGAACCCGTAAATTATATTCTAGATAATATTATACCGTATAAATCATACAAATTTAAAGTTAATGCCAGCTGTTTATATAAGAAGAGAGTAGTAGATGAGGACCAGATAAAAATCATACTAGTAAATCTAAGAACAGAAGAATGCATGACTAGTACTCTTCATCAAGATCTTAGTCAATGGCTTGAGTTTTCTAAACAAATAACGAGGCTATGACTATGAGCTTGTTGGTGTAACAGATATCCATTTAAATGTAGAAATAACTAAACCATCATTCGGGGGCTACAACTGATTTACCAGATGATATAAAAGGTAAAACCAAAGGTATATTAAACAAAAAAACTAAATATATGTGTGCTAGATTATCCATCACTACAGTTTTAAATCCTGTTGATAAAGATGGAACTAGAGAAAGTAAATATTTATCTGATTATTTGATGGTTATGAGCATGCTGAAAAAAATTACGAATATACAACTAGAGTTCAAAAAAAATATAAAATTTTATGTATGTATATATATATATATATATATATATATATATATATATATGTATGTTTATATATGTATATATATATATATATATATAAATATATATATATATATATATATATATATATATATATATATATATATATATATATATATATATAATATATATATTTATATACATACAAACACACACACACACACACACACACACACACATATATATATATATATATATATCATTAGGGGGCTACTACTAATTTACAAGATGATTTAAAAATAAAACCAAATCTATAATAAACATAAAAAATACTAAAAATAATTGTGTTAGATTATCCATCACTGCAGTTTTAAATCCTGTTGATAAAGATGGAACCAGAGAAAGGAAATATGTATTTGATTTATTGATGATTGTGAGCTTGTTGAAAATGATTACGAATATATAACTAGAATTCAAAATAACTACAAATTTTATATAAATATATATATATATATATATATATATATATATATATATATAAATACATATATATATATATATATATATATATATATGTATGTATATATATATATATATATATATATAATATATAGCACTTGTGATAATGGTAAAGTGAAAATATAAGTAAAATGTTCAACTTATTCTAAAGACAGAAAGAACTTTTACAGAAAGAAGATTACTGGCTTGGAAGGAACACTGCGCAATTTTTTAAAATTATATGGACTACTAGAAAGGCCTAGTAACTCAAGATGTAAACCAGGGCATTATAAAAATTGTGAATGCTGGGTTTTATTCTGAAACTAAATACAATGAGCATGAATGCTGTGTACAAAATAAAGCCAAAGATTTTTTGTCCGACAAAGAAACATATAACATTCAGGAACTATCAAAAACAACAAGAATTGGAAAATGCTATCTATGCTGATACTGAATGTTATTTGGAAGATGCAAGTAGAAGTATAGGCGATAACATTTTTGTAATATCTAAAAACGTACCAATTTCAGTTGGCTTTAGTTTTAGCTCTAAAGAAGATTATTATTATAAATAATATCTTGAAACTGATTGCCGTTTGAACATTTTGTTAAAGATTTATTAGATATAGAAAGTAACTATAACGTTAAGCTAAATAAACCGATGATATTTACTTCTAAAGATGATCTATATCATACGTCTAATAGTATACGTCATATATGTGACAAAAAATGTTTCCATAAATGTGTTGATTATTGCCACAAACAGGTAAATAGAGGGGCCCTGCATGTAAAATATTTAATATTACTTATGGGGACCAAGTAATCATAACAGTTGTAATCCATAATGTCAAAGGTCATGACTCCAACCTACTATTCGATGAGCTACTTAATCAAAATGCTGCGAAAGAAAAATGAAAGCCTTTCCCCTGCGGTATTGATAAAACTAGAGAACCTTTAAAGTGGTAATGTCATAGTTTATAGACAATTATAGTTTTATAGGCACATCCCTAGGTAAAATTGCTGAGATTCATAAACTTCCAAAGAAATCATTATACACAAATGAATATTTTAAAATTGAGCATTCTTATCAAAACACATTAGGTAATCTAACTATAGACGACGTTTAACCTTTATTAACAATAAAATTACCCACCCAGGAAGAAGTAGATGAAATTAATAAAGCTAATAATAAACTGTTTATAAATAGCACTAGAATATACGTATAATGAAGTATATATGTATTGCAAAAAATTTTTGGCTCATAAATTAAACTAAAAATCAAAACATATAAACTCAACTCTTTACACTATATAAACATTCCGGGCTATAGTTTTCAGTGTTTTCAAAAACAAAGTAGAGTAAGTCTAGACACTATTTAAGATGAGCAAATGTTAAACGATTCTATTGGTTCTATATGAGGAGGAATATGCGGTGTTATGGGTAGTAGATTTGTTTTCTACCTCTAATTCTAACTCTAATTCTAGTAAAAGGTCCATGGCGAAGCATGATGGAAGATCCATCTGGTACATAGACGCTAACAGCCTATATGGCTATGCCTTAATGCAGAAATTACCTTATAAAAAAGTTTAGCTTCACGGACATCTCCTAGACGAAGTATTAAATAATAGCCATTATAGTTATTATGGTTATTGGGTTAATGCGTGATATAAATCATACAGACAAATTTAAAGATAATACTAAGTGTTTCCAAACACTCCTACTTAAAAGAAAAATAGGAAAATATTGAATTGGCTTATCGTGAGAGAGACGGTACAGCTAAAAAATAAAAATTCACTATTAGACCCAAATGATGAAGAAGAATATGCAATCCATTATATAATGTGGAAATTTCTTGTTATTATGGGTGCAGAGGTAACTAAAGTCCAAAGAATAGTTAAATTTAAACAAAAATATATTTTTAAAGACTATATTAATCTGACTATATTAAAACTGAAATGAGAGCCAATGCTAAAACTGAGCATGAGAGAGAAAACTTTAAGCTAATGAAAATTTCACTTTTTGGAAAAACTGTGAACCTTCTAAACCATATAGAAGCCAAAAAATTGACAGATGAACATGAAATAATTATATCTTAAATCTTTATCTAACCGTTTAAGATACATTTGGATATTGGAATGTGGCCCTAAAAAGAGTTTTTTAATAAAGAAACAAATTATGATAAAGCAATAGATCTAGGATATACTGTATTAGAAATAAGTAAACTACACTTGTATGATGTATTCTATAATACTCTACAACCATCACCTAAAGGTTTACAAATACACTATATGTAAACATATATTTTTATATTAAGTTTTACTGAAGGCAATGTATATGACGAGCTGATGGATATAAGTAATCTTGATTTCCTATCAAAACTAATAATAAAGTCGCTGGCAAATTCAAACAAGAAATTGAAAGTGTGGTTACAGATGAGTTTATAGTTCATCAAAAACATATAGACTTAAACATTATAAAGCTAAGAGAAAGAAATAAAGAAAGAGAATAGAGATAAACATGAAAAACTTTATAATGCGCTTATGTGTGATAGAAAAAGAACTCTAGCTGAAAATAGAATACAGAGGATACGCGAGGGTATAGTCACCTAAGTCTATAGTCCGCACAACTACAAAAGGTTTGAAATCTTTCGATGATAAAAATTTGATGTAAAAAATATTGAAAGCTATCCTCACCATAATAATTTATATCTATTGACTCAATAGATATGATTAATACTGTACCAAATGAGCTATTTAAAAAAATATCCAGACAAAAACAAAGACCTAGCAATTACTAATTTTAAAGAGTTAACTGTTAATTGACCACGTGAAATAATTATTGCTGCTAACTTTATATAATGATTTGTCTTAATTAATATAATTAAAATAAAACTATAACTATAATCTTAACTATATTTATAACTACAGGCTTAATATAACCATAACTATAACTATTGCCATAGATTTAACTATAACTTTAATGAATATACTCTTAACTATAGCTATATCTATAACCGTAGTCTGAACAATAACTATGAATAATTAATTAACTATAAACATTAATCGAACTAAACAGACTAAAAAAAGAAAACAGAAGAATTAGATTAGAAGAGAACCTAAGAAAACAAGAATATTATAGTAAATTAGAAGAGCTGTTTGATTTCCTAACTAAAACTCTAAATGGTAAAAGTGAAGCATTTCTAGCCCATAATGAACAAAAATTTACTCATAGCTAACCAGACCATAGAAGCGACAGAGCACAACACAAATACTATAAAAACCTTGGAGTTCCCGCAAAGTATAATCCCGAACGCTAAAGGTGAAACTATAAGCAGTGATATGAATGAAATCCTAGCAGATACAAAGAAACAAAAATCGAACAATTATTATTAATCCCAATTGCTGCAAAGGCAAACGACTTTCAAATAAATGGTAAAATTTATCTGTAACAGAAAATGGTATAGAAGTAAGAGATAGTTATGATAATAACTCAAAAGGTTTCTCTACGTTTGTTACTAAATAGATTTAACCGAAAGAGAAATAAAAGTTGATAAAAATAAAATAAAATGAATTTTTAAGGGATAGTCTTTACAAACGAAAAGGGGATACTGGAAGTAAAAGAGCAAAACTTATTGAAAGATTATCAATAAGTACTGCTCCTACAAGAAGATATGCTACTGTTGAAGAAACTGTTTGCGAGACTGAAGAAAAAATTGAAGGTAGTGCACTTGTAAAACGTGAACTGCGAAGCAGTTGGCTAAGCAAGGTTAACCCTTTCACTGATCCAAACAATCTAATAAAAAGACTAGAGTTAATTATTCTAGAAAAAAGCAGGACATGATGGTTTATATGATGAGCCGTTGAATATATGTAAATAATTAAAATCTATGATTTTTATTAACAAGAGCAACGAGATAGTTATATCTTTAATTATGGTAAATGAGCTTACCCACAACTACGATGTCGAATGAAGTTGCTGCAAAGCTATAAAAACAAACCTGCTGCTATGGATGAAACTGCGACTGAAGCTAAAAAACAACTGTTAGCTAAAGAAGAATTTAGTAGAGAAAGAACAATACCCTTATAAAAAGTTGAAACATCGTCAGCTGATTGGGATGATAAATCGTCTAAAGTAAATATACTAATAAAAATAAATTTATATTAACTATAATAGATAATTTTATTAAATATGCCTGGGCCATACCTTTAATGAACAAATCTGGTATATCTATAACAAATGCTTTCAGAACAATTCTTCTAAAGGGTCCACGGAGTGGTTCTGAAGGTAGAACACAAGAAAAATTATGGGTTGATATAGGTAGTGAGTTTTACAATAAATCATTTGAATCCTTACTTAATGAATATGACATAGACATCTATTCCACCTATATTGATTTAAAAGCTGTTTTTAAAGAGAGATTTTATCAAAGAGTATTGCATATAATCAACAAACCAATGTTTTCAAATGGTGATTGTAATTAGGTAAATCTATTAAATGACACTCTTGAAACATATCATAGTAACATTCATAGTACTATAAATACGTCTTCCACCTATGCTTCTTATCATCCTGAAAAGGTTATATTGAATATCATGGGCAAAACCCCATACACCATAATGTATACCAAAGCCACAACAAAGTATGAAGTCGGTGATTAAGTTAGAAATTCTGATAAACGCAACACTTTCTCTAAAGGATAAACACCTAATTGCAATAGAGAAATATTTAAAGTTATTCAAGTTCAAAAACCAAACCACCAACATATGGAATCGAAGATATCAATGGTGAAATAATAGAAGGTAAACGCTAGGAACCGGAATTATTGAAATCTGGTTTTGATTTTGAATCTTATACAGGTTTTGGAATCATTAAACATAGCTCTTAATGTAAATAAATACATAGATGACAAAAAATTCATATCAAGGAAAACAAACATCAGCAAACAGTCTATCAACAACTAAGGCCCATAAATTATTCTTAAGAATTAATGATAAGAATGACATGAAAGATACCCATAAAATTACGAAAGTACATTTTCCACAGATGAAAAAAATGTTGTTAAAAAAGAGTATTGTGATAACAACTTTCTGTCTTCTTCCATTAAAATATATATTCTAAGCAAAAAATATAAATAAACTAAGAAAAGGTGAGTTTGATAAAGTTAAAAGCAAAAGATTACAAATAAATAAAACACAAGTCAATGACGAACTAACTAATGAGTGTATTAAATTTGCAAAGGAATTTAAAAATACAGTTAACTTTTGTAATAGGGCTGTTGCTGATACTATTTTTAAATATAATCAATTAAAACTAGATTTTGATATTAATTAATTTAATCAAAATATTACTAATATACAGTTATATGATATATTTACTCGTGGTCTAAGGGAATTTAAAGAAGTTGATGAGATGACCGTCTTCCCTAGTTGAAGAGTCCTTTATACAAATTAGAAAAACAATAATACAATAAATAAAAGCAATGTTATTACAAAGTAAACTTGCAGACAGTAATGAACAAGCAAGTATAAAATTTAACTATGACTTTAATCATGAAGATATAACGAAAGAGGTTGCGCACTCTTTTGTTGTAGATTTAATAATAACTATAGCTATAGTTGTAAATATAACTATAACTAAAGTCAAATCTATAGTTATAGCTATCTCCGATGCAGGTTGCCCGATAGCAATAAGTATAGAGCCGAACAATAAAATTAGCCTGAAAAAAACTAAACCAGCTCTCCTTTAGTTTAACCTAGCGCTAAAGCTTGAGCTAACACTAATTGGTCACAAAAATACATAAATGATAAAATGCTAGCTAATAATAATTTTAATATTATAAAAGATATGAACAATTACCATGAAACTAAAACTTAAAAACATAAAAAGAAGTTGAGCAAAAACAAAACTTAATATTAATATAGCTGAGATAACTGAAATAGCATTATCATCTATAGCAACAACAGCAACAACAACATCTGTTGCGTTAACTTGTATAGACATGCCTTATTTTTTACCAGCAGTCTTTGCTACCGCTGCTATATGCTGTTCATGATCAAAAACAGTTGAGAATAAAATAAGAAATAAAATCAATAAGTGCTCTCAAATGAAGTTTATAGCTAAACAGTTAGAGATAAGCTTGATAAATTTTACTTTAATTCAATAAAAGATAATGATAGATATAATGATGAATATATTGAAATAGTTAAAGTATATGAAGATAATAAGAAAAACAATAAAATAAAGTTAAATGCTTTTTCAAACTAAAGTTAGCAGTATTTAGTAGTAATATTGTATTCAGTTAAAATATTAATTTTTTACTCATAGGTAGTTATTGTCACAGCTATTTTTATAGTCTTAGCTGTGGTTATAGTTGTAGTTGTAGCTATAGTCATAGCTATTGTTATACTTATAGCCGTTGCTAAAGTTAAAGTTATTGTCTTGACTATAGTCATA